>NW_024114321.1:0-78408 GCF_003073215.2 Triticum urartu | reverse complement strand
GTCAAGGTATGTTGTTTGTGAAAGTCCAATTAAGCGTCTTGATCTATCTCTATAGATCTTTATGCCTAATATGTAAGCAGCTTCACCGAGGTCTTTCATTGAAAAACTCTTATTCAAGTATCCCTTTATGCTATCCAGAAATTCTATATCATTTCCAATCAGTAATATGTCATCCACATATAATATCAGAAATGCTACAGAGCTCCCACTCACTTTCTTGTAAATACAGGATTCTCCGAAAGTCTGTATAAAACCAAATGCTTTGATCACACTATCAAAGCGTTTATTCCAACTCCGAGAGGCTTGCACCAGTCCATAAATGGATCGCTGGAGCTTGCACACTTTGTTAGCTCCTTTTGGATCGACAAAACCTTCTGGTTGCATCATATACAACTCTTCTTCCAGAAATCCATTCAGGAATGCAGTTTTGACATCCATTTGCCAAATTTCATAATCATAAAATGCGGCAATTGCTAACATGATTCGGACAGACTTAAGCATCGCTACAGGTGAGAAAGTCTCATCATAGTCAACCCCTTGAACTTGTCGAAAACCTTTCGCGACAAGTCGAGCTTTGTAGACAGTAACATTACCATCAGCGTCAGTCTTCTTCTTGAAGATCCATTTATTCTCAATTGCTCGCCGATCATCGGGCAAGTCAACCAAAGTCCATACTTTGTTCTCATACATGGATCCCATCTCAGATTTCATGGCTTCAAGCCATTTTGTGGAATCTGGGCTCACCATCGCTTCTTCATAGTTCGCAGGTTCATCATGATCTAGTAGCATGACTTCCAGAACAGGATTACCGTACCACTCTGGTGCGGATCTTACTCTGGTTGATCTACGAGGTTCAGCAGTATCTTGATCTGAAGTTTCATGATCATCATCATTAGCTTCCTCACTAACTGGTGTAGGTGTCACTGAAACAGTTTTCTGTGATGTACTACTTTCCAATAAGGGAGCAGGTACAGTTACCTCGTCAATTTCTACTTTCCTCCCACTCACTTCTTTCGAGAGAAACTCCTTCTCTAGAAAGTTTCCGAATTTAGCAACAAAAGTCTTGCCTTCGGATCTGTGATAGAAGGTGTATCCAATAGTTTCCTTTGGATATCCTATGAAGACACATTTCTCCGATTTGGGTTCGAGCTTATCAGGTTGAAGCTTTTTCACATAAGCATCGCAGCCCCAAACTTTCAGAAATGACAACTTTGGTTTCTTGCCAAACCACAGTTCATAAGGCGTCGTCTCAACGGATTTTGATGGTGCCCTATTTAACGTGAATGCGGCCGTCTCTAGAGCGTATCCCCAAAACAATAGCGGTAAATCAGTAAGAGACATCATAGATCGCACCATATCTAGTAAAGTACGATTATGTCGTTCGGACACACCATTACGCTGTGGTGTTCCGGGTGGCGTGAGTTGCGAAACTATTCCACAATTTTTCAAATGTACACCAAACTCGTAACTCAAATATTCTCCTCCACGATCAGATCGTAGAAACTTTATTTTCTTGTTACGATGATTTTCAACTTCACTCTGAAATTCCTTGAACCTTTCAAATGTTTCAGACTTATGTTTCATTAAGTAGATATACCCATATCTGCTTAAATCATCTGTGAAGGTGAGAAAATAACGATATCCACCACGAGCCTCAATATTCATCGGACCACATACATCTGTATGTATGATTTCCAACAAATCTAGTGCTCTCTCCATAGTACCGGAGAACGGTGTTTTGGTCATCTTGCCCATAAGGCACGGTTCGCAAGTACCAAGTGATTCATAATCAAGTGGTTCCAAAAGCCCATCAGAATGGAGTTTCTTCATGCGCTTTACACCGATATGACCTAAACGGCAGTGCCACAAATAAGTTGCACTCTCATTATCAACTCTGCATCTTTTGGCTTCAACATTATGAATATGTGTGTTACTACTATCGAGATTCAACAAGAATAGACCACTCTTCAAGGGTGCATGACCATAAAAGATATTACTCATATAAATAGAACAACCATTATTCTCTGATTTAAATGAATAACCGTCTCGCATCAAACAAGATCCAGATATAATGTTCATGCTTAACGCTGGCACCAAATAACAATTATTTAGGTCTAATACTAATCCCGAAGGTAGATGTAGAGGTAGTGTGCCGACTGCGATCACATCGACTTTGGAACCGTTTCCCACGCGCATCGTCACCTCATCCTTAACTAATCTTCGCTTGATCCGTAGTCCCTGTTTCGAGTTGCAAATATTAGCAACAGAACCAGTATCAAATACCCAGGTGCTACTGCGAGCATTAGTAAGGTACACATCAATAACATGTATATCACATATACCTTTGTTCACCTTGCCATCCTTCTTATCCGCCAAATACTTGGGGCAGTTCCGCTTCCAGTGACCAGTCTGCTTGCAATAGAAACACTCAGTTTCAGGCTTAGGTCCAGGTTTGGGTTTCTTCTCTTGAGTAGCAACTTGCTTGCCGTTCCTTTTGAAGTTCCCCTTCTTCTTCCCTTTGCCATTTTTCTTGAAACTAGTGGTCTTGTTGACCATCAACACTTGATGCTCTTTCTTGATTTCTACCTCCGCAGCTTTCAGCATTGCGAAGATCTCGGGAATAGTCTTGTTCATCCCTTGCATATTATAGTTCATCACGAAGCTCTTGTAGCTTGGTGGCAGTGATTGAAGAATTCTGTCAATGACGCAATCATCTGGAAGATTAACTCCCAATTGAATCAAGTGATTATTATACCCAGACATTTTGAGTATATGCTCACTGACAGAACTGTTCTCCTCCATCTTGCAGCTATAGAACTTATTGGAGACTTCATATCTCTCAATTCGGGCACTTGCTTGAAATATTAACTTCAACTCTTGGAACATCTCATATGCTCCATGACGTTCAAAACGTCGTTGAAGTCCCGATTCTAAGCCGTAAAGCATGGCACACTGAACTATCGAGTAGTCATCAGCTTTGCTCTGCCAGACGTTCATAACATCCGGCGTTGCTCCTGCAGCAGGCGTGGCACCCAGCGGTGCTTCCAGGACGTAATTCTTCTGTGCAGCAATGAGGACAATCCTCAAGTTACGGACCCAGTCCGTGTAATTGCTACCATCATCTTTCAACTTTGCTTTCTCAAGGAACGCATTAAAATTCAACGGAACAATAGCACGAGCCATCTATCTACAATCAAACATAAACAAGCAAGATACTAATCAGGTACTAAGTTTCATGATAAATTTAAGTTCAGTTAATCAAATTAATTAAAGAACTCCCACTTAGATAGACATCCCTCTAATCCTCTAAGTGATTACGTGATCCAAATCAACTAAACCATAACCGATCATCACGTGAGATGGAGTAGTTTTCAATGGTGAACATCGTTATGTTGATCATATCTACTATATGATTCACGCTCGACCTTTCGGTCTCCGTGTTCCGAGGCCATATCTGTATATGCTTGGCTCGTCAAGTATAACATGAGTATTCCGCGTGTGCAACTGTTTTGCGCCCGTTGTATTTGAACGTAGAACCTATCACACCCGATCATCACGTGGTGTCTCAGCACGAAGAACTTTCGCAACGGTGCATACTCAGGGAGAACACTTCTTGATAATTTAGTGAGAGATCATCTTATAATGCTACCGTCAATCAAAGCAAGATAAGATGCATAAAAGGATAAACATCACATGCAATCAATATAAGTGATATGATATGGCCATCATCATCTTGTGCTTGTGATCTCCATCTCCGAAGCACCGTCGTGATCACCATCGTCACCGGCGTGACACCTTGATCTCCATCGTAGCATCGTTGTCGTCTCGCCAAGTTTATGCTTCCACGACTATCACTACCGCTTAGTAATAAAGTAAAGCATTACATCGCGATTTCATTGCATACAATAAAACGACAACCATAAGGCTCCTGCCAGTTGCCGATAACTCGGTTACAAAACATGATCATCTCATACAATAAAATTCAGCATCATGTCTTGACCATATCACATCACAACATGCCCTGCAAAAACAAGTTAGATGTCCTCTACTTTGTTGTTGCAAGTTTTACGTGGCTGCTACGGGCTTTAAGCAAGAACCAATCTCACCTACGCATCAAAACCACAACGATAGTTTGTCAAATAGACTCCGTTTTAACCTTCGCAAGGACCGGGCGTAGCCATACTTGGTTCAACTAAAGTTGGAGAGACAGTCGCCCGCAAGCCACCTGTGTGCAAAGCACGTCGGGGGAACCGGTCTCGCGTAAGCGTACGCCTAAGGTTGGTCCGGGTCGTCTCGTCCAACAATGCCGCCGAACCAAAGTATGACATGCTGGTAGGCAGTATGACTTATATCGCCCACAACTCACTTGTGTTCTACTCGTGCATATAACATCAACATAAATAACCTAGGCTCAGATGCCACTGTTGGGTTTCGTAGTAATTTCAAAAAAATTCCTACGCACACGCAAGATCATGGTGATGCATAGCAACGAGAGGGGAGAGTGCTGTCTACGTACCCATGCAGACCGACTACGGAAGTGTTGACACAACGTAGAGGAAGTAGTCGTACGTCTTCGCGATCCAACCGATCAAGCACCGAAACTACAGCACCTCCGAGTTCGAGCACACGTTCAGCTCGATGACGATCCCCGGACTCCGATCCAGCAAAGTGTCAGGGAAGAATTCCGTCAGCACGACAGCGTGGTGACGATCTTGATGCACTACAGCAGCAGGGCTTCGCCTAAACTCCGCTACAGTATTATCGAGGAATATGGTGGCTGGGGGCACCGCACACGGCTAAGGAATAGATCACGTGGATCAACTTGTGTGTTTCTGGGGTGCCTTTGCCTCAGTATATAAAGGAGCCAAGGGGGAGGGGGGCGCCGGCCAGGAGGAGGGCGCAGGAGGAGTCCTTCTCCTTCCGGGAGTAGGAATCCCCCCCCAATCCTAGTTGGACTAGGATTCCCCGAGGGGGAAAGAGAGAGAAGGGGGGCCGGCCACCTCTCCTAGTCCTAATAGGACTAGGGGGAGGGGGGAGGCGCGCGGCCACCTTGGGCTGCCCCTTTCTCCTTTCCACTAAAGCCCATCTAGGCCCATATGGTTCCCGGGGGGTTCCGGTAACCTCCCGGTACTCCGGTAAAATCCCGATTTCACCCGGAACACTTCCGATATCCAAACATAGGCTTCCAATATATCAATCTTTACGTCTCGACCATTTCGAGACTCCTCGTCATGTCCGTGATCACATCCGGGACTCCGAACAACCTTCGGTACATCAAAATGCATAAACTCATAATATAACTATCATCGTAACCTTAAGCGTGCGGACCCTACGGGTTCGAGAACAATGTAGACATGACCGAGACACGTCTCCGGTCAATAACCAATAGCGGGACCTGGATGCCCATATTGGCTCCTACATATTCTATGAAGATCTTTATCGGTCAGACCGCATAACAACATACGTTGTTCCCTTTGTCATCGGTATGTTACTTGCCCGAGATTCGATCGTCGGTATCCAATACCTAGTTCAATCTCGTTACCGACAAGTCCCTTTACTCGTTCTGTAATACATCATCTCGCAACTAACTCATTAGTTGCAATGCTTGCAAGGCTTATGTGATGTGTATTACCGAGAGGGCCCAGAGATACCTCTCCGACAATCCGAGTGACAAATCCTAATCTCGAAATACGCCAACCCAACATCTACCTTTGGAGACACCTGTAATGCTCCTTTATAATCACCCAGTTACGTTGTGACGTTTGGTAGCACCCAAAGTGTTCCTCCGGCAAACGGGAGTTGCATAATCTCATAGTTATAGGAACATGTATAAGTCATGAAGAAAGCAATAGCAACATACTAAATGATCGGGTGCTAAGCTAATGGAATGGGTCATGTCAATCAGATCATTCAACTAATGATGTGACCTCGTTAATCAAATAACAACTCATTGTTCATGGTTAGGAAACATAACCATCTTTGATTAACGAGCTAGTCAAGTAGAGGCATACTAGTGACACTTTGTTTGTCTATGTATTCACACATGTATTATGTTTCCGGTTAATACAATTCTAGCATGAATAATAAACATTTATCATGATTATAAGGAAATAAATAATAACTTTATTATTGCCTCTAGGGCATATTTCCTTCATAGACATACTATCGTCCTCGGTAATATCAAGAATAACAAAGTCCGTTAAAATAGTAACGTTTGCAACTACAACAGGCACATCCTCACAAATACCAACAGGTATAGCAGTTGATTTATAAGCCATTTGTAAAGATATTTTAGTAGGTGTCAACTTATTCAAATCAAGTCTACGATATAAAGAGAGAGGCATAACACTAACACCGGCTCCAAGATCACATAGAGCAGTTTTAACATAGTTTCTTTTAATAGAGCATGGTATAGTGGGTACTCCTAGATCTCCAAGTTTCTTTGGTATTCCACCTTTAAAAGTATAATTAGCAAGCATGGTGGAAATTTCACCTTCCGGTATCTTTCTTTTATTTGTAATAATATCTTTCATGTACTTAGCATAAGCATTGGTTTTAAGCATATCAGTTAATCGCATACGCAAAAAGATAGGTCTAATCATTTCAGCAAAGCGCTCAAAATCCTCATCATCCTTTTTCTTGGATGGTTTGGGAGGAAAAGGCATGGGTTTCTGAACCCAAGGCTCTCATTCTTTACCATGTTTCCTATCAACAAAATCTTTCTTATCATAACGTTGATTCTTTGATTGTGGGTTATCAAGAACAACGGAGGGTTCAATTTCTATGTCATTATCATTACTAGGTTGAGCATCATTATGAATATTATCATTAACAGTATCACTAGTTTCAGGTTCATTACCATATTGAGTTTCAGCATCAGAAATAGAAATATCATTTGGATTCTCAGGTGTTTCAGTAGTAGGTTCACTAGAAGCATGCACAGTCCTATCATTTTTCTTTTTCTTCTTTTTAGAAGAACTAGGTGCATTTATACTATTTCTCTGAGAATCTTGCTCAATTCTCTTAGGGTGGCCTTTAGGATACAAAGATTCCTGAGTCATTCTACCAGTTCTAGTAGCCACTCTAACAGCATAATCATTATCCTTACTATTCAATTCATTGAGAAAATCATTTTGAGCTTTAAGTACTTGTTCTACTTGAGTGGTAACCATAGAAGCATGTTTACTAATAAGTTCAAGTTCACCTTTAACATTAGCCATATAATCACCCAAGTGTTCAAGCATATTTGAATTGTATTTAAATTGTCTACCAAAATAAGCATTAAAGTCTTCTTGCTTAGCCATAAATTTATCAAACTTATCTAAGCATGGGCTAGCAAATTTAGTAAATGGGATTACAGCTTTATCATATCTATAGAGAGAATTGACCTTTACTACCTGTGTCGGGTTATCAAGACCATGAGTTTCTTCAATAGGTAAAGGATTAAGACCATGTATTTCTTCAATAGGAGGTAAATTCTTAACATCTTCAGCTTTAATACCTTTTTCTTTCATAGATTTCTTTGCCTCTTGCATATCTTCAGGACTGAGAAATAGAATACCCCTCTTCTTCGGAGTTGGTTTAGGAATAGGCTCAGGAATTGGCTCTAGAGGTGTCCAATTATTTTCATTTGTCAACATATTATTCAATAGAATTTCAGCTTCATCTGGTGTTCTTTCCCTAAAAACAGAACCAGCACAACTATCCAGGTAATCTCTGGAGACATCGGTTAGTCCATTATAAAAGATATCAAGTATTTCATTTTTCTTAAGAGGATGATCAGGCAAAGCATTAAGTAATTGGAGAAGCCTCCCCCAAGCTTGTGGGAGACTCTCTTCTTCAATTTGCACAAAATTATATATATATCCCTTAAAGCAGCTTGTTTCTTATGAGCAGGGAAATATTTAGCAGAGAAGTAATAAATCATATCCTGGGGACTACGCACACAACCAGGATCAAGAGAATTAAACCATATCTTAGCATCACCCTTTAATGAGAACGGAAATATTTTAAGGATGTAAAAGTAACGAGTTCTCTCATCTTTAGTGAACAGGGTGGCTATATCATTCAATTTAGTAAGATGTGCCACAACAGTTTCAGATTCATAACCATGAAAAGGATCAGATTCAACCAAAGTAATTATATCAGGATCAACATAGAATTCATAATACTTATCAGTAACAAAGATAGGTGAAGTAGCAAAATCAGGGTCAGGTTTCATTCTAGCATTTAGAGATTGCTACCTCCATTTAGCTAATAATCTTTTGAGTTCAGTTCTATTTTGGCACGCTAAAGTACCTAAAGAAGCTTCTTGATCAAAGACATAACCCTTAGGAATAACAAGTGATTCTTCATCATCACTTCCATCAGTATCATCAGATTCAATATTTTCAATCTCTCTAGCCCTAGCAAGTTGTTTACCAAGAAAATCACTAAGTGGCATAGTAGTATCAGGCATAGAGGTAGTTTCATCATAAGTATCATGCATAGCAGAAGTGGCATCATCAATAACATGCGACATATCAGAACGAATAGTAGAAGCAAGTGTAGGTGTCGCAAACTTACTCATAACAGAAGGTGAATCAAGTGCGGAGTTAGATGGCAGTTCCTTACCTCCCCTCGTAGTTGAGGGATAGATCTTGGTTTTTGGATCTCTCAAGTTCTTCATAATGATAAGCAGATATATATCCCAAGTGACTCAAAGAATAGAGCTATGCTCCCCGGCAACGGCGCCAGAAAATAGTCTTGATAACCCACAAGTATAGGGGATCGCAACAGTTTTCGAGGGTAGAGTATTCAACCCAAATTTATTGATTCGACACAAGGGGAGCCAAAGAATATTCTCAAGTATTAGCAGCTGAGTTGTCAATTCAACCACACCTGGAAACTTAATATCTGCAGCAAAGTGTTTAGTAGCAAAGTAATATGATAGTGGTGATAAAGGTAGCAAAAGGTAACAGTAGTAAAAGTAATGTTTTTGGTATTTTGTAATGATGGTAGCAATAGCAACGGGAAAGTAAATAAGCGAAGAACAATATATGGAAAGCTCGTAGGCAATGGATTGGTGATAGAGAATTATGCCGGATGTGGTTCATCATGTAACAGTCATAACCTAGGGTGACACAGAACTAGCTCCAGTTCATTGATATAATGTAGGCATGTATTCCGAATATAGTCATACGTGCTTATGGAAAAGAACTTGCATGCCATCTTTTGTCCTACCCTCCCGTGGCAGCGGGGTCCTTACGGAAACTAAGGGATATTAAGGCCTCCTTTTAATAGAGAACCGGAACAAAGCATTAACACATAGTGAATACATGAACTCCTCAAACTACGGTCATCACCGGTAAGTATCCCAATTATTGTCATGTCGGGGTTAACGGATCATAACACATAATAGGTGACTATAGACTTGCAAGATAGGATCAAGAACACTCATATATTGATGAAACATAATAGGTTTAGATCTGAAATCATGGCACTCGGGCCCTAGTGACAAGCATTAAGCATAGCAAAGTCATAGCAACATCAATCTCAGACCATAGCGGACACTAGGGATCAAACCCTAACAAAACTAACTCGATTACATGATAGATCCCATCCAACCCATCACCGTCCAGCAAGCCTACGATGGAATTACTCACGCACGATAGTGAGCATCATGAAATTGGTGATGGAGGATGGTTGATGATGACGATGGCGACGGATTCCCCTCTCCGGAGCCCCGAACGGACTCCAAATAAGCCCTCCCAAGAGGTTTTAGGGCTTGGCGGTGGCTCTGTATCGTAAAACGCGATGATTTCTTCTCTCTGATTTTTTTCTCATCGAAACTCAACATATGGAGGTGGAGTTGGAGTCGGAGAGGCAACAGGGGGCCCACGAGGTAGGGGGCGCGCCCCCCACCCTCGTGGCAAGGTGGTGGGCCCCCTGGCCTTCATCTTTTGTAGGTATTTTTCTTATTTTCTGAAAAGTGGCTCCGTGAAGTTTCAGGTCATTCCGAGAACGTTTGCTCCTGCACATAAATAACACCATGGTAATTCTGCTGTCAGTCCGGGTTAGTTACATTCAAATCATGCAAGTTAGAGTCCAAAACAAGGGCAAAAGTGTTTGGAAAAGTAGATACGTTGGAGATGTATCAAACACTTATACCTTGAAATTTAGTGAGAGATCATCTTATAATGCTACCGTCGAACTAAGCAAAATAAGATGCATAAAGGATAAACATCACATGCAATCAGTATAAGTGATATGATATGGCCATCATCATCTTGTGCCTTTGATCTCCATCTCCAAAGCACTGTCATGATCACTATCGTCACTGGCTTGACACCTTGATCTCCATCGAAGCATTGTTTTCGTCTCGCCAACTATTGCTTCTACGACTATTGCTACCGCTTAGTGATAAAGTAAAGCAATTACATGGCGATTGCATTTCATACAATAAAGCGACAACCATATGGCTCCTGCCAGTTGCCGATAACTGTGTGACAAAACATGATCATCTCATACAATAAAATTTAGCATCATGTCTTGACCATATCACATCACAACATGCCCTGCAAAAACAAGTTAGACGTCCTCTACTTTGTTGTTGCAAGTTTTACGTGGCTGCTACGGGTTGAGCAAGAACCGTTCTTACCTACGCATCAAAAACCACAACGCGGTATAGTGATTGCTTTTTGATCTTCAGAAAGAACCATGTTCATTGAATTCGATTCAACTAAAGTTGAAGAAACTGACACCCACTAGCCACCTGTGTGCGAAGCACGTCGGTAGAACCAGTCTCGCGTAAGCGTACGCGTAATGTCGGTCTAGGCCGCTTCATCCAACAATACCGCCGAATCAAGAATCAACTAGTGACGGGAAGCAATATGTATATACCCACGCCCACAACTCCTTTGTGTTCTACTCGTGCATATAACATCTACGCATAAACCTGGCTCTGATACCACTGTTGGGGAACGTAGTAATTTCAAAAAAATCCTACGCACATGCAAGATCATGGTGATGCATAGCAACGAGAGGGAAGAGTGTTGTCTACGTACCCTCGTAGACCGTAAGCGGAAGCGTTATGACAACATGGTTGATGTAGTCGTACGTCTTCATGATCGACCGATCCTAGCACCGAAGGTACGGCGCCTCCGCGATCTGCACACGTTCTGCTCGGTGACGTCCCACGAACTCACGATCCAGTAGAGTGTCGAGGGAGAGCTTCATCGGCACGACGGCGTGATGACAGTGATGATGTTGCTACCGGAATAGGGCTTCGCCTAAGCACCGCTATGATATGACCAAGGTGGATTATGGTGGACGGGGGCACCGAACACGGCTAAGAGATCAATGATCAACTTGTGTGTCTATGGGGTGCCCCCCCTCCCCAGTATATAAAGGAGTGGAGGAGGGGGAGGGGGACGCCCTCCTAGGCGCGCCCCAAGGGGAGTCCTACTCCCACTGGGAGTAGGATCCCCCCCTTCCCTAGTTGGATTAGGAGAGAAGGAAGGGGGGAGGAGGAAGGAAAGGGGGCCGGCCCCCTTCCCAATTCAGATTGGGCCTGGGGGCGCCCCCTCCTTTGATCCTTTCTCCTCCCTCCCACTATGGCCCAATAAGGCCCATATACCTCTGTGACGCCCTCGATTCAATCGTACACTAATCATACACGCAAATGTGTACGATTAAGATCAAGGACTCACGGGAAGATATCACAACACAACTCTAGACACAAATTAAAATAATACAAGATTTGTATTACAAGCCAGGGGCCTCGAGGGCTCGAATACATAAGCTCGAATACACAAGAGTCAGCGGAAGCAACAATATCTGAGTACAAACATAAGTTAAACAAGTTTGCCTTAAGAAGGCTAGCACAAAAACAACAACGATCGAAAAGGCAAGGCCTCCTACCTGGGAGCCTCCTAACTACTCCAAGTCATCAGCGGTCTCCACGTGGTAGTAGGCACCCTCGGGGTAGCGGTAGTCATCAGTGGTATCGTCTGGCTCCTGGGATCCGTCATCTGGTCGCAACAATCGGGTATGGGGGAAAAAGAAGTAGCAAAGCAACCGTGAGTACTCATCTAAACTAAGTATGCATCTGTATCAAAGGAATGGCTTGTATCTGTGGACTAAACTGCAGAATGCCAGAAGAGAAGGGGAAAGCCTAGCCTAACAAAGACTAGCATCTTCAAGCATCTTGCAGCATATAGAAGAGTACAAATCAACATAATGTAAAGTAGTAGTGTTATCAACCTCGGCCAGAGATCCTTTCTCGACTCCCAGCGAGAAAGCAATCCCAGAGCCATACTATCCATTTCTCATCACAATCAATTTCTCATCACCATCCATTTCTCATATCCATTCCTCATCTCAAGTATCCAGTTCTAGTTGTATCGATCGGGATACAACTCCAAGTGTCCGTTACCGTAGGACAGGCTATTGATAGATGTTTTCTTCCCTGCAGGGGTGCACCAACTTACCCACCACGCTCGATTAACTCCGGCTGGACACACTTTCCTGGGTCATGCCCGGCCTCGGCCAAACAATATGCCGCAACCCGACCTAGGCTTAATAGAGAGGTCAGCACGCCGGACTAAGCCTATGCCCCCAGGGCTCATGGGCCATCTCCCCGGGAACTCCTGCATGTTGCGTACGCGGCCGGTGAGCAGACCTAGCAACCTCCTTCAAAAAGGCAGGTGCTTACCAGTCCAACCCGGCGCGCGCCGCTCAGTCGCTGACGTCTATTAAGCTTCGGCTGATGTATACGACGCAGAACGCCCATACTATGCCCACATGACGGTTAGTGCTATCAGGCCAGAGGCCCCTCGGATCAAATATCCAAATCGTAGTGGATTAGGAACGCGCGGTAACAAGCAGAGACTCACAAAAGATGTGACCCCGTTGCACCGTCTCGAGTACTTGTGGCAAGGGCTAAGAATGCCCGGCCACGCCTCGTAAGTATCTCACGGGCACCCTCTAGGTCAACCCGTCTCCACATCACTCGCTATTAAGCTCGCGCGAGTACCCCTCAGGGCCTACCCGTCTTTAGTAAAATTGTTCAGTTGTAAAGTCATAGTAACCATAGTAACTATGTGTCTAACACCAAGGGGGAAACCCGAGGAATCACCCCCAGTGAATCCCACTCGATGTTATCATCAAGGTGAACGTAAGAGGATCCACCCTCGAGGTTCACATTTGATGGGTTGCACGACAGAGCCGTAACGGAAGTGGTTAAGGAGGAAATTACCCTCGATTACCTCGACCGTATAGCTACACTACAGAGATCTCATTAGGAGCGAGGTAAGAGGTTCCACCCTCGGCACTCGATGGTAACTCTGCAGAGTCGTACAACTAGGGCGGTGAAGTGTGGTGTCGGGGCCTGGACGTCGATCACATGATCGAGTCATTGAACATAAAGCGAGGCAACTGGGACAAGGTGGGGGTCACTGATGGATCACTAACCAACATATAACAAGCAGTTTAGGATAAGCAGGTAAGGTATGAAAGCAGGTAACAACAACAGGCTATGCATCAGAGTAGGATCATACAGAAAGCAGTAGCAGTTCTAATGCAAGCATGAGAGGGAAAGAAATAGGCGATATCGGAATGCTCAAGGGGGGGTTTGCTTGCCTGGTTGCTCTGGCAAGGAGGGGTCATCGTCGATGTAGTCGATCATAGGGGCAACATCGGTCTCGCGGTCTATCGAAGAGAAGAGGGGGCAGAAACAATAAATACAGAGCAAAGAATGCATCACAAGGCATAACAAGACGATAGGCAGAGCTAGGGTTGTCCTAACATAGTACTACACATTGCAGACGGAGGGGATAAACATCCGAGGATGAATTCCCGACGTTAGGTGGATTCTGGACAAAGGAAAAGAGTGGGAAAGTTCCATGTTCGACATGATAGGGGCATGTGATAGATGAACGGACCGCGTATTCGGATTCATTGGATTTTTCTGAGCAACTTGCATATAGAAAACATTTTCATCAGAGGTACGGTTTAATTACTATGAATTTCTAAAGATTTTCTTATTTTTTTGGATTTATTTTATTTATAGAAAATGATATATGATGCCAGCATGATGTCACAGTAACATCAGCGGGTCATCAGACGGCTGACCAGGTCAAACCTGACATGGGGGACCCACCTGTCATGGACAGTGGGTTAAACAGAGTTCAAACTAATATAAATTTAGTTAGTAAAACTACTGGCCCACCTGTCGGTGTCTAATTAACTAAACTAATTAGTTTTAAATATTAAAATGTTTTAATTAGAGGATTAAGAGGTGGGACCCACACGTCAGTCTCACTGGGCAGCCCAGTCAGCAATTGACCCGGTCAAGAGGTCAACTGGACCCACTGGTCAGTGGCACGGCGGGCCCCAGTAGTCAGTCCAGGTCAGCAGGGGCCGGTGACCCGCCGGAATCACACCGGTGAGCGCGTTCGCGGCGGTGCGAGTACGGGCACCGGTCGGAAACCGCGCACAGGCCACCGTTTTGGTCGCGGTTGGGGGCGTTGGAACGGTGAGTCGACGGCGCGTCGACTGGCGGTGGTCGGAGTGGCTGAAACGACCGGAAACGTCGACGGCGACCACCGCGGGTGGCGCCGGACTTCGGGCGAAGATGGTTTCGGCGCTACGGGGCACCATTAGGTGTGCGGTTGGGTCCATTCGAACGGCCTCTCGACGCCGCATCGTTCTGTGGCGATAGTTTGGCCGAAGACTGCCGGAGACGACGGTGGCAAGCGGCGGAGCGGACGCCGGAGATCGGGCAGCGATGGAAACGGAGCTAGAGGGCACAGGGAGACGAGCTAGAGGCTCGGGCGGCACCAGGGAGACGCCCTGAGCACGTTGTCGTGCTTGCCCGGCCTTGGCAACGACCACAACGACAGCGACTAGCTGCACGGTGGAGCCGAGCTCGGCCATGGCAGACGCGGTGGCTACAGGAGCGCAAGAGGCCAGGGGAGGGAGGGGAGAGAATGAGGGGCTCACCGCGCGGCGCAAGAAAGGCCCTCGACAGGTTAGGAGTGCAGGGGAAGGTCGAATCGACGACGGCGGCGTCCGGCGACCCGGGGAGCAAGAAGACGGGGATCCGGTGTTGTGGAGCTCCTCGACTCCTTCCAGCGGCTCCAGAAGATGTGGGAGTCCACGACGATGCCGACGAGCACGGCCAGGACGCGTCGAAGGCACGGTGGCCGCAGAGATGACGAAGACACGCCGGCGATGGCGCTCAGAGGAGAGGGAGAGAGTTCGAGAGGGGAGAGGGGATAGGGACTGGCGCGAGTGGGGGCGGCAGGGCAAGTGGGAGGGGAGAGAGGAGCCCGAGGCGTCGGGGCTTTATCCTCTCTCGGCGAGGCCGGTGAGGTGGTTGGACGGCGACGGACGCGCTCTGTCCCGCTCGGTAGGAGGAGCAGTGCGCGGGGAAGGAGACGACCAGGGGAATGGGGGGGAGTGGGCCGGCCTGCTGGAGTGGGTTAGGTGGGCAGGCCCAGGTGGGTTTGGTCCAGGGAGGAGTTTGCTCTCTCTCTCTCTCTCCCTTTTCTATTTCCTTTTTTTAACTTTCAGCTTTAGCTATTTTAGGCCATTTAGACACATTGGAAAAAAAGTTGGTTCACCTCCAATATTACCAGAAGAATATTATCCACATGATGAACATTTTAGTTTTCATGTTTGAGCACTTTTGAAATTCACCTAGAATTAGAATTTGAATTCAACTGGAATAATGAAAGAGATAGAAGACAATGATGACCGAACACTTGTTTAGCAAAATGATTAGCTTAACCCCAAGGTTTACTGTAGCATCATTACACCGGGGTGTTACAACCTCTCGGGGGGTTCCGGTAACCTCCCGGTACATCGGTAAATGCCCGATCTCACCCGGAACCATTCCGATGTCCAAATATAGTCGTCCAATATATCGATCTTTATGTCTCGGCCATTTCGAGACTCCTCATCATGTCCGTGGTCATATCTGGGACTCCGAACTACCTTCGGTACATCAAAACACATAAACTCATAATACGATCGTCACCGAACGTTAAGCGTGCGGACCCTACGGGTTCGAGAACTATGTAGACATGACGGACACACGTCTCTGGTCAATAACCAATAGCGGAACCTGGATGCTCATATTGGTTCCTACATATTCTATGAAGATCTTTATCGGTCAAACCGCATAACGATATACGTTGTTCCCTTTATCATCGGTGTGTTACTTGCCCGAGATTTGATCGTCGTTATCTCAATACCTAGTTCAATCTCGTTACCGGCAAGTCTCTTTACTCGTTCCGTAATGCTACATCCCATAACTAACTCATTAGCTACATTGCTTCAAGGCTTATAGTGATGTACATTACCGAGAGGGCCTAGAGATACCTCTCCGACAATCGGAGTGACAAATCCTAATCTCGATCTATGCCAACTCAACAAACACCATCGGAGACACCTGTAGAGCACCTTTATAATCACCCAGTTACGTTGTGATGTTTGGTAGCACACAAAGTGTTCCTCCGGTATTCGGGAGTTGCATGATCTCATAGTCATAGGAACATGTATAAGTTATGGAGAAAGCAATAGCAACAAACTAAACGATCATCGTGCTAAGCTAACGGATGGGTCAAGTCAATCACATCATTCTCTAATGATGTGATCCTGTTAATCAAATGACAACTCATATCTATGGTTAGGAAACATAACCATAACTGGTTCAACGGGCTAGTCAAGTAGAGGCAAACTAGTGACACTATGTTTGTGTATGTATTCGCACATGTACTAAGTTTCCGGTTAATAGAATTCTAGCATGAATAATAAACATTTATCATGATATAAGGAAATATAAATAACAACTTTATTATTGCCTCTAGGGCATATTTCCTTCACATACATGTGGTGAGACAACTGCGAATTTGACTCTGGATGACTATAAGCAATGGTGAAATTTCTTCAAGTTTCAGACAGGCGGTCAAGGAAGAGCGGTGATGTTGAGTTCAGGTAACTCTTATGTGTGACACCCAATATGTGAGTTGTTCACTTTCACGCAGGTCAGTGATCAGTGTGTGATAGCATTGTATGGATACTCTTGAAGTTGGGAGCACAAACTAGAGTAACAAGGAACTTAATTTTGCTTGAGTGTTAACTGTGGTCAAGAAAAGGAGGGACTACAAGTTGCAGGTTGAGTCACATGGAGTCTTTGTAGTAGCAGCGGTACTCATGGGATAAGCTCAAGTCCAATGTACATGCAAGTTTGACGCATTGACGAATTCAAGGTGGTGGAGAATATTCGCCAAGGTGGAGTTTGTTAGAGTTGTGTCGAATATAGTGTACAAGGTAGGTTACAGTTGGACTATGAGTTGTATCCTAGGCCTCTCATATATAGCAGGGGTAGACACACGATGTAACCTATGCCAACATAACAACACAGGAACGCAGGGGAAGCCGGCGGCATGTGCTGGTGTCCAGGGCGACAGGGTGTGGTATTGTAGCGGTGTCATGGGGAGAAGCGCCCATAGTCAGGCCCCGGGGATTAGCCATATCGGTGAACCTCGTTAACAAATCTCGGTGTCGTGCTCGTGTGATTGCTTGGTCCTCGGATGATCGACGGTATGCCTCGATTTTATTCTAACACTCCCAATACCCCTCCAAGACATCAGCGAAGACACCGAAGAGGCAACAATGGGGATCCTAGCGGCAATAATGCAACTGCCGATCATGGCGACGCAGAATTCGGTGATGCCCATGACACTGAGGGAGACCATCAAGCTACCCCAGGCAGGAACAGCACACCTGATGGACATCTCGAGGATTTAGATCCCGGTGACCTCTTTGAAGAGGCTGATGATAATTACATGCCAGAATCTGAGGAGGACGAAAGCCTCGACACCGTGGACTTTGTCGTCCCCGAAGACCCTTTCGAGCAAGAGCACTTCCGGCGGTGCCTCATTGCTATGACTCGGAGCATGAAATGCAAGCAGCGGAAGCTGCAGGCCAGCACCGACACACTGAATGGAAAGTAGGTCGAGGTGCTCTCCGTCGAATAAGACATGGAAGACCGGCGCCATAGTGCACAAAAATCATATCCACGTAGGCGTCTCCTGCCGGAGTTTGACGAGGAAGTCACCAACGACCACGACCGACCCCCTAGAGGGCGGTACAGGCCAACGTGGGAAAACCTCAACGACCGGCCACAGCCACGTCATTACGTCAAGGACCCCGTGGATTACCTAGACCCTCATGACGTTCGACGTCGCACCAAGGCAAATAGGGTACCTCCTTGGTCCATCTATGGATCAAGAGGACGCGTGCCCGCTGGGCTAGACGGCTACGATGCCTCAATGGACAGGAACGGTCGTGCCCAAGATCGGGCCTATTCATGACTCTCCCCCGACCTACGACGAGATACTCCTTGGTTCCGAGGTCTATCCCACCCGATCTGCTTCACAAATAGGGTGATGGGACATCAATTCCCCGAAGGATTCAAGCCCATCAACATCGAATCATACAATGGCACCACCGATCCAGCAGTATGGATCGAAGACTTCCTTCTCCATATACACATGGCCAATGGAGATGATCTCCATGCCACTAAATATTTGCCACTCAAACTAAAGGGACTGGCTAGGCATTGGCTTAACATCCTACCTCCACACTCTATTGGCGGTTGAGAGGCCTAGCAGACGCTTTTTGAGTAAACTTCCAGGGCACGTACATCCGACCTCCAGACGCTGATGATCTTAGTCGTGTCACCTAGTAGCCAGGTGAATCAGCTCAGAAATTTTGGAACAGGTTCCTCACTAAGAAGAACCAGATCATAGATTGTTCCAAAGCCAAGGCCGTCGCCACGTTCAAGAACAATATCCGAGATGAATGATTGGCCCATCAGCTCGGCCAAGATAAACCAAGGATGATGGCTGCCCTCACCTCGCTGATGACTCGCTTTTGCGTGGGAGAGGACAGTTGGCTCGCCCACAATTCTCACAATGGTGAGCAGGTACCTCGGAAACACGAGACGCCAATGGAAAACCAAAGCGCAATAAAAACAAGCATAGGTATAAAAATGGCGGCAGCGACACAGAAGACGCTGCGGTAAACACATGCTTCACCGGACGTAAATCCAGACACAAGAAGAAGCCCTTTAAAGGGAACAAAGACGGACCTAGCCAGCTTGATAGACTCCTGGACCGCCCATGTGGATTCCACGGCACTTAGGACAAACTAGCAACCCACACTAACACGAATTGCTGGGTCTTTAAATAGGCTGGCAAGGTCGCGGCAGAGGGTCCAAGTAAAACCCAAAACCACAATGCAGACGAGGATGAACCTCGACAGCCCAATAATGGAGGCTAAAAGAAGTTTCCCGATGCTTAAAATTCATAATTTAATTTCTAAGAGAAATAATTTTCGCGGGAGGAAAATATTTGGCAATAAAAGCATCTTTACATCTATCCCAAGAATCAATACTAATACGCGACAAAGATGAAAACCAAATTTTAGGGCGATTTTGTAGTGAGAATGAAAATAATTTCAATTTGACTATCGTTATCCACATCTTTGTTCTTTTGCATATCGCACAATTCAACGAAAGTGTTAAGATGGGATGCGGCATCATCATTAGGACTATTGGAAAATTGTTCTTTCATAACAAGATTTAGCAAAGCGGCATTAATATCACAAGACTCCGCACTAGTAGCGGGAGGAGCAATCAGAGTACTAATAAAGTCATTATTATTAGTATTGGAAAAATCGCACAATTTAGTATTTTCTTGATATCGTGACTAGAAAAACAAGATAACGAGCATGCAAAGAAGCAAACACGAAAAAGGCAAACGAAGAATATTTTTGTATTTTTGTGAAATTTTTTTAAAAGTGGGGAGATGAAAAGGAGAGGAAAATGGCAAATAATGTAAATGCAAGAAGATGAGAGTTTATGCGTAGGCACTTGATAGATGTTGATGATGTCTCCCCGACAACGGCGCAAGAAATTCTTCCTGCTACTTGTGAGCTGCGTTGGGATTTTTCCGAAGATGAGAGGAGATGTAGTACAGTAGAGATAAGTATTTCTCTCAGTTAAGAACCAAGGTTATTAATCTAGTAGAAGAACCACGCAACACCTCGTGAACATCACCTGCACACAAAATAACAAATACATGCACCCAACGCGAACAAGGGGTTGTCAATCCCTCGGCAGTTAATTGCAAGGATCAAATCTTGTATAGGTAGATGGATAAATAAAACACAAAATAAAATAAAGCGAAGAAAATTGTAGCAAAGTATTTTTGGTTTTTGATATATGATGAAAATAGAACTGGGGGCCATAGTTTTCACTAGAGACTTCTCTCTTGAAAATAACCTATGGTGGGTAATTGTTGGGCAATCTGTAGAAAAGACAATAATCATGAAAATATCCAAGGCAATGATCATGTATATAGGCATCACGTCCGAGACAAGTAGACCAAAACAATTCTGCATCTACTACTATTAGTCCACACATCGACCGCTATCCAGCATGCATCTAGAGTATTAAGTTCATAAAGAACAGAGTAACGCCTTAAGCAAGATGACATGATGTAGACAAACTAAACTCACGCATGAATAAACCCCATCTTTTTATCCTTAATAGCAACTATACAATACGTGTCATGTGAAGGAGTCCTGGATTAAGGGGTCCTCGGGCCGCCGGCCCATTGCTCACGAGTCGGACTGATGGGCTACTATGGAGCCGAACTAGGGCATGGACCCGTGACCGAACAGGAGATATTCAGAGTCATGGTGTGCCCTCCAAGTCAATATTAGTGTGATCTTTCCATTGTTCTAACCGATAGCATGTAACCCTAACCCTACTAGTGTCTATATAAACCAGAGGGTTTTAGTCTTTAAGTCTAGAGCAAACATCCATCACCCCATCAACCTAGGGTTTAGCTCGCCTGATCTCGTGGTAGATCGACTCTGTAATCATATCATACACATCAAATACAATCAAGCAGGACGTAGGGGTTTACCTCTTCGAGAGGGCCCGAACCTGGGTAAACACTGTGTTCATCGTCCCTTGTTCCCCATTGATCCTAGATCCACAGCTTGGGACCCCCTACCCGAGATCCGATGGTTTTGAGAACACAACATGTCCCCTTCTGTCACTGGGATTGAGCACTGCAAGATCGAACA
The DNA here is from genome assembly GCF_003073215.2 of Triticum urartu. Classification (NCBI taxonomy): domain Eukaryota; kingdom Viridiplantae; phylum Streptophyta; class Magnoliopsida; order Poales; family Poaceae; genus Triticum; species Triticum urartu. The sequence continues at coordinate 57,261 of NW_024114321.1, read as the reverse complement.
CATACAAGGCACCTCTCCCAATACAAAAAAAATCAATCTAGTTGGCCAAACCAAATCAATAGATCGGAGAGAAATATGAAGCTATAATCATGCATAAAAGAGCTCAAAGAAGACTCAAATAATATTCATGTATAATCTGATCATAAACTCACAATTCATCGGATCCTAACAAACACATCGCAAAAAGTCATTACATCGAGTAGATCTCCAACAACATCGAGGAGACAAAATATATTGAAGATCAAGGAGAGAGAAGAAACCATCTAGCTACTAGTTGTGGACCCGTAGGTCTGAGGTAAACTACTCACACATCATCGGAAGGGTAGCAAGGTTGATGTAGAGCCCCTCTGTGATCGATTCCCCCTCCGACAGAGTACCGGAGAAGGCCTCCAGATGGTATCTCATGAGAACAGAAACTTGGGGCGGCGAAAAAAGTATTTCGGCTGGCTCTCTGATACCAGGGGAATATTAGAGAATTTATAGAGGCGGAATTAGGTCAAGAGGTGCCACAATGGGCCCACAGGCCTGGGGGCGCGCCTCCCGAGCTTGTCGCTCCCTCATGACTCTTCTCCCGAAGCTTCTAGGGTCTCTTCTGCTCTAGAAAAAACTAATCCAAAGTTTCTTCTCCATTTGGACTTTATTTGATATTGATTTCCTAAAAAGTCAACAACAAGCAACAACAACAACAACAACAACTAGCATTGGGCACGAAGTTAGTAGGTTAGTCCCAAAAAATGATATATAATTACATAAAGTTGCATATAAAACATCCAAGATTGATAATACAATAGCATGGAACAATAAAAATTATAGATATGTTGGAGACGTATCACGCACGCCGGAGTGGAAGGGGAGATGCCTGTCGGCCGAATCTGTAGCGCATGGAGTGGGAAGGGCAACCGCGACCCGCATTCCTACGGCATGGGGTGGAAGAGCGAGCGGCGAATGCAACAGAGCTCGAGCCACCGCCGGTGTCCACACACAAGCATTGGATGGAGATGCAAAGTGAGAGCTCCTCATCGTCCGGTCCGTCGGACCTAGATCTAGCATCATCCTCCTTCACGACATCGTCCCAGTCGGTGGGATTGGGTTCGCTGTTGGAGCGCTCACCGGAGTTGGCCATGGAAGAGGGAAGAAGGCTTAGGGAGGAAGCGGAGAAGATGAGTGTGGACTGAGGTGGAACTAGGGTTCGTCGGATGGAATTGGGTTTTTGTGGGGGGGGGGCACGGGCCCTAATGGGCTAATCCGATGTGGCACTCGCGTCCACGCCTCCTCATATCCGACCCATATATGGGCCGGATAGGGGGGTTGCCGGTCAGTCCGGGCATTTGGGCCGGATTTGGGGCGCCCCGTTGGAGATGCTCCAAGGATAGAAAATATACGAAATCACTAATTAAGGGGTACTCTTTGGAAAGATCACTCCCACCTCCTCAGGTTACGACAATTGACGTGCATGCAGTGCGTCACCTGTCGCAACCTGGGAGTTTTCCATTTTTTCCATACATTTGTTTATCCAAAATGTTTTATCTCTAAAATTGTGTTTCCAAATCTCGAACCATTTTCATGTTCGATTCCTTGCGTCGAGATTTTCAAAACTAGGTCACGTGTTCATAGGTTTCGACCAACTTCTTTTTCCAGAGAAAAGGGACAAAAGACCAAATTGGGAGCACTTTTTCCCTTTCCGAGAGGCACGACCGTGCCTCTCGCGGAAGCAAATCCGTGTCTCCATGAAAAGTAAATATGTGCCTCCCATGAAAGGAAAAAAAATAAGAAAACGCATTTTCCCCTTTCTGAGAGGCACGGCCATGCCTCTCGCGGGCGGAAAAAAGAAAACACATTTGTTTCCTTCTGAGAGCTTGCCTCTCGCGGAAACAAATCCGTGCCTCCACTGAAGTATATATGTACCTCTCGCAAAAAAAACATGTGTTGTTGCACATTTTTTTCTCCAAATCCTAAGAAAAACCAGGGAAAAGCCCAAAAAACCAAAAAAATAATCTAAAAGCCGAAATGCATATAGAAAAATAAATAAATAAAACTCAAAGGGAGCGCTTTAGAGCACGACACATGGCGACGGCTAAGAGCGCGCCAAGTGGCGCACTCCCAGCCCATCCCAAGTGACCCTTACGGAGACTCCTGAAGGAGTACTCCTTAATTAGTTGCTCTCAGAAATCTATATATCTTTGGAATGAAGGGTTAAACTTTTTGTATGCAAATTGTAACCATATGTTAACAATAGTATACATAAAAATAAAATAAATTATATTAAAAAATTATAGTGTAATTCATAAAATATTCTCTTATCAATTTTATTTATAACCATATAATTAATTATGAAATATAATAATTCAATATAGTTAGTGCGGCCATTTTTAACAAGTTAGACTTCTTTCTATTAATATTATAATTAATAATCATGGTAATAACAATCAAGTCAGAATTATTTATGTGTTATAAATAATATACATACAAATAAATTTAATTAAAGAAATGTCCTTGTTTTTGAAAATCATGTATTATTATAAAACATCTTCATATAATGTGTATAATATCTGAAGATCTGCAGTCTGGGGACAAAGTATGCTCTTATTTTTTTGTACATATTTTTATATTTAATAATATATATTTTAGATTTAATATATATTTTTATAACATCTAAACTTTATTAAATTAACCTTTTGAAGTAACATATTTTTTTAATAAAAACATGAGTATTTATTAAGACCGTGAACATTTTAAAACTTATATGAACATTTAATTAAATATATAATAACTTTTTAAGTTACTTGTACGCATATTTCTTATATAATTATTTCCAATTAAGTATAATATATGACTACAATTTGCATATCAAAAGTTTAATTGTCCTATTTTTACATTATATCTTCTTCGTTGCTGTGGCAGGCAGAGGAGCAAATTCGCATAAGTTCGTCGGCTGGATTCCCTCGGCTATCCTTATTCATTTTGATTAAATTATTATTCACTGCACAGGATATAGAGGTTTCCTTATCCACATTTTGATTAAAATTGGCTGGGTTGGCTACACACCTGCTTGTGCAGTCCGCAGGTTTGTGGTTCAAGTCCCGTGCAGACAATTTTTTGTTGCTGGCAGGTGGGCCAGGGGCTCTTTTGCGAGAGAGAAAATATCAACGTGTTTTACAAAAAATAGGGGCTTTTGTGAGGGAAAATTATTGAGGGGATTTGTCATAAAAAATAGAGGCTTTCGTGAGAGAAAAAAACTGTTGGTGGGGGGTAAAAAAAAGAGGCCACACAGATCAAAAAAGAAAAGAGGCCACACAACCTGTCTCTCACTAACAGCGGTCCCCATGCCACGGTAGCGCTCCTAGTTAGCACCGATTCTGTATCCAAGCGTGATTAATGTTGTATTTGCACGACCGGGCCAAGTTTTTACACCACTTTAATGAATGGCGCAACTTCTAGCACCAAAAGTGACTGTTTATGTCAAATTCTAGCACCACCATTGCAATTGACTCAAAATAAAGGAACCCAGCTAACGAATAGCTTGATCGGCGGATCTCGGGTAGGAGGTCCCGAGCTGTGGATCTAGGATCAATGGGAAATAAGGGACGATGAGCACGGTGTTTACCCAGGATCAATGGGGAATAACCCCCTTGATGGGCCGGCCCAACCGGAGGCTCGCCGCTTGCTACTATAATAGCAGCTCGCAATGACGCCACCGAATGGGCCGGCCCATTCCGATGCACGCCTGCGCGAAAGCTGCTCTCGCGAGCAATCGGAATGGGCTCGCGTGCATTTGGATGGGCCGGCCCATGGACAATATTTGCCATGGTCTAACAAAAAATGCCATGTTCAAAAAATGGACAAAAATTGCCATGGTCTAACAGAAAAAGGCATGCTAAAATAAATTTATGTGAAATGGTTTAAAATTTAATTTTGAACTTGGACCAAAAGGGTAAATATTGCCATGTTCACAAAGAATTTCCATGGTCCATACCCTAAATTTGACGCGATGCATATTTTTTTTACCATGATTCGTAAAATAAATTTGCCATGGCCCAATAAAAAGAATTGTTTTCATGTTGCAAAAGAAAACAAAATTGCCATGATTGTAAAGACACACATCAATGGGAAACATGTGTGTGAATTTGCCATGGTGAGCAATGTGGCATAAATGTTGCCATGATGCGCACAAGATGCTTGTCGTGATGGTTAGAAAAAGACATTAACATTAAAAAATTGCGTGCAAGTTCACGATGATGCGCACGCTGGAGGAGAAGGGGAGACGCCCGTCGGCTGGATCTGTAGTGGCGCTGAGCGGGAGGGGCAACTGCGACCCGCATTCCTACGGCGGGAGGTGGAGGAGCTAGCGGCAGACGTGAGGGAGCTTGAGCTACCGCCGGTGTCCACACGCGACCGTGGGATGGCGATGCAGAGCATGAGCTCCTCATCGTCCTGTGTGTCAGAGCTAGATCCAGCATCCTCCTCCTTCACGGCATGTTCCCAGTCGATGGGATCGGGTTTACTGCCACAACGCTCACCGAAGTTGGCCATGGTGGAGGAAGGAAGGGTTTGGGAGGAAGCGGAGGAGACGAGGATGTTGTATCTTGGTCTTGGGAGGCTGATGGCAAGTTCTCAGCTCGGTTTGCTTATGCGGCAAAATTCGCTGGCAGGGAGGTGTCCGCCACAGCGCAGTTCACGTGGAAATCTAGAGCGCCATTGCGCTGTCGCTTCTTCCTCTGGCTTGCCATGAAGAACAGATGCTGGACGGCGAATCGCCTGGCTCAGAGAGGTTTACCACACCTGGACGCCTTCCCATTTTGTGACCAGCAAGACGAGACCTTGGACCACATCGAGCTAACTTGTGTCTTTGCACGCACAGTTTGGAGAACCATGTGCACCACGATTGGCAAGCCAACCTGGACGCCCGAGGGACACGACACTCTGGTTGGCTGGTGCACGGACAAGCCGAAGAACATGCGCGTCATCATCTCCTTGGTCCTTTGGGAACTCTGGAAACATCGCAATGCCATTGTTTTTGACCGCGCATCCCCCTCGTTGGTCGGGCTCATCACAAGGACCGTGGAGGAGGGGACCGCCTGGTTTAGGGCTGGACTGCTTAAAGGCGACTGGAATGGTGTAGCCGCGGAGTTATCAAGGTCGGCACGAGGCGAGTAGTCATAGGGTTTGTTCTTTCAGTGTAGATGTGGGAGCTCGGCTCACGATGTACTAAAAATGTAACATTAACGGTGGATTTGGGCTCTTTACCCACTCCTTCTATATAATATGATACGCACACTCGTGCGTATTTGAGAAAAAATAAATTCTTCCACTGGTAATGAATGGTTCTTCCTTTCACATCAAGCCGATTAAACTCGAGACTTTACCGTGCTGGGTGAAAATTATTTCGACTAATTCTGCCAACATTCTGAATGAATACATTCTTGTGTATACAATCTAAAATGTCTTTTGATTGACCGCAAAATCAATTCTATTAGATGTTTGTATTGCAATAAAGTGTACTAATGCTAAACAAAATTATTTGTAGCTTACAGCCCCGCAGCAACTTGCGGAGCAACGTCCAACTAAGCAAAGGAAATCTAACTACCTTAATCACCTCCTTGCTTGGTAAATGGGAAAGACCTCTTCCTAATAATCCGTTAAAAATACATTTCATGCTATGAAGCAGCACAATATTAAGAGGCAAATATTGCATTCTTCCTCAAAAAATAAGATTGCATTCAACTAGTTAGATTTGAGAGAGAGAAAAACAGTCAAGCCAATTGAACTTGAGACTTTACCATGCTGGGTGAAAATTATTTCGACTAATTTTGCCTGCATTCCTAATTAATACCTCTTTTGTATGTACAATCTAAAATGACTCTTTGTTGACTGCAAAGAAAATAATACTGCAAAATCAATTCCATCATATATTTGTATTGCGATGAAGTGTACTAATGCTAAATAAAATCATCTATAGCTTACAGTGCCACAGCAACGCGTAGGGTGGCACCCAACTAAGCAAACCGCAAACCTAAGAGCAACTCCAACAGCTCCCTTATACATAAAATAGCTGCCGTTTACATGAAGTAGGGGCAAAAATAATCTCTCCACTAGTTCCCGTAAAGTGGCTATCTTTAGAGGATCCCTTAAAAGAGGTCCCTTTCTCCCCCTTGATTTACAGGAAGATGACCTTTCCATATCATTTTGGAGGAAGAGAACTGTCATGGAACTTCCACATGCGGCCCGCTAAATGCCGCCCCTCCACCAGAAACTCGCCGGAGCACCTCGGTGCCGCCACTGCCGATGTCGGAACGCCACTGTGCACGTCACACCGCCACCGCCATACCACCACGCCGGAAGGACGCCACGACACACCTCTGCCGCTGCGCCACCACATCGGGAAGACGTCGTTGCCGCTCCTCATGCCGCCACCACGTAGGGAAGACCACGTGCCCGCGCCACCGGTCAGCACTTAATGATTTTTTTATTTAATGAAAAAATAAAAAAAAGATTTAAGGAAAGAAGTTTACGCGAGCGAACTGATAAAAAAGTGAAAATGTGCCCGTAAAAAAGGTCCTTTCTCCCTGCTGATTTACGGGAAGACGATCTTCTCATATATTTCTGGAGAGAAAATAACTGTCATGAAATTTCCACGCGTGGCCTGGTGAATGCCGGCGCTCCCCTAGAAACTCGCCGAAGCACCTCCGCACCGCCATCCCCGGAATGCCACCGTGACGCCACGTCGCACCGCCGCCGTCGTGGCACTATGCCGGAAGGACGCCACGACGCCGTCCCACCAAGTCAGGAAGACGCCGTGCCACCGCTCATGTCGCCCCCCGCGGCCCCTCGCCAGCGGCACCAGGCACCCGTGCCACCGGTCAGCATTGACCGATGGGCGCTAGAGGAATAATTTTTTCTGTTTAATAAAAAATATTTAAAAAGATTTAGGAAAAGAAGTTTACGCGAGTGATTTGAAAAAGGCGGAACGCCACCGTAAGGCCACGTCGCACCGCCGCCGCCATGGCACTACGCCGGAAGGACGCCACTACGTCGTCCCACCACGTCGGGAAGACGCCGTGCCACCTCTCGTGTCGCCCCCCGCGGCCCCTCGTCAGCGGCACCAGGCGCTCGTGCTAGCGGTCAGCATTGGCCCATGGGCGCTAGAGGAATAATTTTTTTGTTTAATTAAAAATATGAAAAAAAAAGATTTAGGAAAAGAAGTTTACGCGAGTGAATTGAAAAGGCTGAAAGTGTGCATCAATTAAAAATTCACTAGAAGGAGGTCAGCACTTAATGATTTTTTTGTTTAATGAAAAAATAAAAAAAGATTTAAGGAAAGAAGTTTACGCGAGCGAACTGATAAAAAAGTGAAAGTGTGCCCGTAAAAGAGGTCCTTTCTCCCCGCTGATTTACGGGAAGACGATCTTCCCATATATTTCTGGAGAGAAAATAACTGCCATGAAACTTCCACGCGTGGCCTGGTGAATGCCGGCGCTCCCCCAGAAACTCGCCGAAGCACCTCCGCACCGCCATCCCCGGAACGCCACCGTGACGCCACGTCGCATCGCCGCCGTCATGGCACTACGCCAAAAGGACGCCACGACGCCGTCCCACCAAGTCGGGAAGACGCCGTGCCACCGCTCATGTCGCCCCCCGCGGCCCCTCGCCAGCGGCACCAGGCGCCCGTGCCACCGGTGACCGATGGGCGCTAAAGGAATTATTTTTTCTGTTTAATAAAAAATATTTAAAAAGATTTAGGAAAAGAAGTTTACGCGAGTGATTTGAAAAAGGCGGAACACCACCATAACGCCACGTCGCACCGCCGCCGCCGTGGCACTACGCCGGAAGGACGCCACGACGTCGTCCCACCACGTCGGGAAGACGCCATGCCACCTCTCGCGTCGCCCCCCGCGGCCCCTCGTCAGCGGCACCAGGCGCTCGTGCCACCGGTCAGCATTGGCCGATGAGCGCTAGAGGAATAAATTTTTTGTTTAATTAAAAATATGAAGAAAAAAAAGATTTAGGAAAAGAAGTTTACGCGAGTGAATTGAAAAGGCTGGAAGTGTGCATCAATTAAAAATTCGCTAGAAGGAGGTCAGCACTTAATGATTTTTTTGTTTAATGAAAAAATAAAAAAAAGATTTAAGGAAAGAAGTTTACACGAGCGAACTGATAAAAAAGTGAAAGTGTGCCCGTAAAAGAGGTCCTTTCTTCCTGCTGATTTACGGGAAGACGATCTTCCCATATATTTCTGGAGAGAAAATAACTGCCATGAAACTTCCACGCGTGGCCTGGTGAATGCCAGCGCTCCCCAAAAAACTCGCCGAAGCACCTCCGCACCGCCATCCTGGAACGCCACCGTGACGCCACGTTGCACCGCCGCCGTCGTGGCACTACGCCGGAAGGACGCCACGACGCCGTCCCACCAAGTTGGGAAGACGCCGTGCCACCGCTCATGTCGCCCCCCGCGGCCCCTCGCCAGCGGCACCAGGCGCCCGTGCCACCGGTCAGCATTGACCGATGGGCACTAGAGGAATAATTTTTTCTGTTTAATAAAAAATATTTAAAAAGATTTAGGAAAAGAAGTTTACGCGAGTGATTTGAAAAAGGCGGAACGCCACCGTAACGCCACGTCGCACCGCCGCCGCCGTGGCACTACGCCGGAAGGACGCCACGACGTCGTCCCACCACGTCGGGAAGACGCCGTGCCACCTCTCGTGTCGCCCCCCGCGGCCCCTCGTCAGCGGCACTAGGCGCTCGTGCCACCGGTCAGCATTGGCCGATGGGCGCTAGAGGAATAAATTTTTTGTTTAATTAAAAATATGAAGAAAAAAAAGATTTAGGAAAAGAAGCTTACGCGATTGAATTGAAAAGGCTGGAAGTGTGCATCAATTAAAAATTCGCTAGAAGGAGGGCTTGAACCTCCGACCTTGTGGTTAACAGCCACACGCTCTAGCCAACTGAGCTATTCCAGCTAGATGTGTTAGATCAAATTGGAAGCCTACTAAAATAGACCCACTTGTATACCAGTTTGGGCTCTCCAAGCCCGGTTTACACACTACTAGGCCGTAGGGCAGAGGCCCACGCGAACAAATATTCGTCCGCCGCCCCGTGCCTCTCCTCCCCCTTCGCTGCTGGTTTTCTGTTCCGCGCCGCGCTCTCGAGACGCACCCAACACCGCGCGCCGGCGTCGCCTCAGCAGCTCTCCAGCCGGCCTACCGCCGCACCGAGCTCTCGCGGGACAGGCAGACCACGCTCGGCCGCGATGGCTGCTGCCGCGGCGCCAGCCCCCTCTTCTTCCTCCCCTGGCTGGGACTTCACCTGGTGACCCCCTCCCCCCCTCATCCTCCCGCTGATGCCTGCTGTTTGTAGTAAGATTGATTTGTCACCGCAGCTTATCCGTCGACGCGGTCTGTTGCTGTGCTTCCTAGATTCCTTGTTCAGCAGCGTGTGCACCTTTCTCTCCGCTGAGTGCTGGCTGCCCTGTTATTGAAATCTCGCGGGTGTTTCTTTCCACCTGCCTGCTTCCTGTTCGACGTATTGCCTGGAAGAAGCTAGCGCTAGTTTTAGTTTTAGGCCAAAAGAAAGGCATGGCAAACTCATGCTGATCTTGTGTTCCCAGGTGTAATCATTAACCGTAGTGCTGTTCTACAAGAAAATTATTGCGCTGTGTATCGTTTCGTAGCAAGGAAGTATGACGGTGTATCGATCGGTCGATTCGACACCTTATTTGCACTGTTCTGAGTAGCATATAGATCCAGCAAATGATTTCATTAAATGTTACCCTTCCTGCACTTCATGTCAATGGTTCCTGGAGAAATTCTAGAGTACACTAACAGCCTTTTTGTTTGGCCACAGCAACTTTGAAGTTGATTATGGATCCGAAGAACATGCTTCCGTTGTCTACAAGACGTTAGCTGTTGACAAGGAGGTAAACAACTTAATGATCTACTTTTAAACATGTCTCCTGCTTCCATGAAGAGTCAGATATTTCATTTGGTGTGTTATGTGTTGCAGTTGCAGCCAGATAAGGTCCGGAGGGAGATGACTGTTTCTGGTGGCAAGCTCCTCGTGTGAGTAAATCCATACCATCTTTTCTAAGAATTGCTTTTCTGTCGCTGCGTGAAGCCTAATGGTTTAATCCCTTATATTTGTGAATTCAGGCGCTTTGAAGCAGTAGAGGCTCGATTTCTGCGAGCTTCATTCAGCGCATTTGTCGATCTTATGGTACTTATCACGAAGCTTGTGGAAGAGTATGGCGTAAGCAAGGAAGAGCATTCCTGATAAGCGATGTGATCTAGTTACTAGTCAAACATGTGGTTGTTTAGACCACCTGTATTTGCCCCGGCTCTTCTCCTGTGAAGGTACTGTGGATTTGTGAATTCTGAATGAAACATTTTGTACTCTGTAGTATGGATTACTTCCCATTCAAATTTCATTGTAATGAGAAAGAACCCCCGGTTCCTCTTAGACGATCCAAGGGTGAAAAATTCTCATGAAATCGGGAGGAGCAGAGAAACATCAGATATCATAGTTTCTTTAGAAGTTTTATTACTCAGTGTATTGGCTCTTGTGTTTATTTCTAGAGTGGATTTGCCAAAGAATTAAGTCGATGACATTTAAACAAGAAGCTCCATGTGTTGGCTCTCGTGTTTATTTCTAGAGTTGATTTACTAAAGAGTTAATTCGGTGACATTTAAACAAGAAGCTCCATGTGTTGAGTGAGCGAGCCTGAACCACATTATTTTAGCTCAAAAGCTGTTCCAATTTTAGGTTTCTGGGTTTAGTGTCAACTGCTTTATTTCCTGGCTCTGTTTATAGGCGGTTTGCCCTGTTTCTAGTCAGGGGAGTAACTGTTAGCCCTGAGTCTGATCACCAAGAGCCCGGAACTTGAAAAACACTACCACCATGAACTGAAAGTACATCGCTTCAATTGTTGGAAGTAATCCACTAACTGTTCACTCGGATAGCATGGAGGGCGGCCACTTCAGATGTTTTGCTGCTGCAGTATAATATGATGATTGGGTACATCAAAGTACAATATTAGCTAGTGCAACATCACAAGGCATTATTGGAGGTTTACAGCAAAGGGTGAGGATTGCACGGGAACACAGAAACGACAGCCAAGGAATTGTTGGGCATTAGTTTTATAAACCAAACATCACTGAAATATAAGAAAACAGTTCCACGGTACACACACAAATAAGTTGAAGGATGGAATTATATTATTAGTAACATTTATACATGTCACACAGGCAGAACTACATGAAACCCCGTGGGTCGAACAAATCGCATGATATAGCAGGATGTCAAGGAAGAACTTGACACGCCCAAGTTTTTCTTTTTTTTGGCAATCTACAAAAATCCTATTATTCTACACTTGTCGAGCAGGACAACGCCCCAAAAGAATAGGAAGAAACTAAGTGAACAATATAGCACAATTTTACATCAAGACCACGGCTACGATGCAATCAAGATAGTTCAGCGGGTTACCACATGTCAGAAAAAACCTTCAAGGGGCTGAATCTTCTCTGATACCTGATTTCTTTGGGTGATGCTCCTCTTCTCCCTCTCTGATGTGAGGCATGCTAAAAGACATATCAGCGAACCCCAGTTCACTGCTTCCAAATGACTCGCAATCCACGTTGCGTTTGTAAGCTTCATGGAGCTGCAGCACATACTCCAGGTGCCACAAGACCTCACCCATTGATGGCCTGGTTCTCCCATCATCAGCAAGACACTTCTCCGCGATATCACCAAACTTCTTCAAGGATTCTGGCGAGTAGTCACCATCCAGCCGTGGATCCGCTATTGCTTCCAGCGAACGCTGACGCTGCCATCTCATAGCCCATTCTGCCAAGTTGATTTGATCCTTCGGCACTGAGGGGTCTATAACCGGCCTGGCACAAGCAACTTCAAAGAGCACCACACCAAAAGAATACACATCGGATTTTTGTGTCAGTTGCTGCCTCCGGAAGTACTCTGGATCAAGATACCCGAAGCTACCCCTGATTGCTGTACTAACATGGGTCTGGTCCAGTGTCGGTCCGGTTTTCGACAACCCAAAATCTGCTATTTTTGCAACAAAGTTCTTGTCCAACAGGATGTTAGTAGTCTTAACATCCCTATGAATTATACCTCGATCTGCTCCCGTGTGGAGGTAGTGAAGGCCCCTGGCCGCACCAATGCAGGCATCAACCCGTTGCTTCCATGTCAAAGGTGGTAGGGTACTTCCATAGAGATGGCTTCGCAATGTCCCCTTGGCCATGTATTCATAGACCAGAATCATCTCCTTCTGCTCTTCACAATAGCCAATCATCGCAACAAGGTGCCGGTGCCTAAGCTTGGAGAGCATCTCGATCTCTGTTTCAAATTCTTTCAGGCCCTGACCACATAATGGATTTGCACGCTTGATTGCGACTGTAATGCCATCATCGACCTCACCCTTGTAAACCTTGCCAAAACCTCCAGAACCAATGACCAATGACTCGTCAAAGTTTTTTGTGGCAGCTCTAATATCTGCAATGCTGAATCGCCTGCCCATCCTATGACCAATGGAAGATGAATTGCGTGCCAAGGGTGCTTTTCTGGATGCGCGGGCATCTGTAGTGCTTTTCATAGCCTCATGGAGGACCAGAGGGTGCCAACCAGCAGGGACCTCCTCGTTAACAGCTTTTCGTTTCCTCCTTACATAGCACCATGAGAATAGAGCAACACTTACCAGGGCCACAAAAGCGGCCGAGCCAATACCAACTTCTTCCCATAAACCTATCCTGCTCCGACCCTTGGAACGCCCCCTTTTGTTGCCCATATCAATATGACCAAGCACATAATCAAGGTTGCCACTCCTGCTGAGCTTGAATATCTCCAAACCATTGAGAAGTGCATCTGTACCTGAAGCACTGGTCATGGAGTCTGGGCCTAGCTGAAGCCAGAGTGAGTCTACCTGTTGCGGCAAGCTGTCAAAGTAGTCCTCATGATATGCCTTGTTAATACCTCCGGCCCTGTTGTACACATCGTAGTTCTCAGCAGCTGTCTTGTTGTTGATGTAGACCTTGAAGATCCTCTGGCTGGGCTTGTCATAGACAAGCTCACAAAAATGAAGGCGGACCAAGTAATCAAAATTGGGGTGGACAAAGAACCGCCATGTCACATTAAACCTCTTGTCCATGACCATGTTGTTGCCCATGATTCTCGCGGTCTCATAGACATCAAGGGGAGCAATTGAGGAGTCGTTGCTTGAGACATACTTTATGGCTGAAGTATTGGACACAATCAAAGCAGCATTGGCAGAAAACATGAATGCTTCATCAGTGTACCATGGTCTATGAAGATACTGATCATGTGAAGATGCAAGTGCAGGCCCTCCAACATTCAGCCGATACATAGTCTCGACAGCTCGGCCGCTTAATTCAGGAGGAATGTGTGCATCCACACCACCAACTTTGTTCACCGTGCCGTTGAAGGAATTATCTGGAGTGAGCATCACCTCGATCGCATTCACAAATGCAAATGAACCGGGCCTTGGATCAAACTCGATCTGCAGGCGAGAACCATTGACTGCAAGAAAGTACTCCTTGACAACCGCAGTGGCGGCCCAATTGCTCACCGAGTTTCTCCAGACAATCTCCTCCGACACGTTAAACTTGGACACCAGCTTGAAGTCATTGGCGACGACATCGAACACCGAACCGTTTGCACTGAAATTCCTGAATGCGGACGGGAAGAAATGCAGCCTGACGCAGTAGTTCCCCGGCAGCAGGCTGAAGTCATACCAAGATGTGGTGGTAAAGAAGCGCGCGGAGCGGTACACCGGCGCCATGATTTCACTGCCATTGCTGCTCCCGGCCAACAGAGCAGCGATCCCCGGGCTGCTCAGAGTGAAATTCAGGTCAGGGGCCATGTCGCCAATCCATCTCCGGCCATCGGCATCGGCGGTGGCGTTGGAGCCGCAGCTCAGAAACAGCTCCCTCCCGTGAGCCTTCAAGAACTGCAGGTTGGCGAACACGATGCTCACAGCAGCCAGCACGAGTATCCTCGTCCGGAGCATCGCTCACAAGTCCGGCAGGGGCGGATCTAGACGGTCCGCCGGCCGGGTGTGCGCCGGCACACCCGAAATCTCGTGGAACTCAGCTGGGCTTGACTGATCACCGGAAGGCAGGGAGCTCACCAATGGCCAAGAGTGAGGACGGGGCCGAGACGGCGACGAGCGAGGTAGAATGGGAACGGCGATGGCGGCGACGCGCGTGAGGGGCGGAGGAGCTGCGGCCGGCGACGCCGAGCTACGGCAGGTCCGCAGCTACAGGGCACGGTGGATGGAGGTGGTGGGCTGCGAGTGGAGGGATTTCAGAGCCGCATTGGATTGAGGGGAGCTTGAGCTTGCGTGGGTAGGTCGGGAGGGCTCGGGAGAGGGGGAGGGAGGGATGGGAAGAGGAAGAAGACCGGAAGAGGGAAGAAAGGGACAGTGGACTGTAGAGGGAGGAGGGGTTGGATCTCAGATTCTCCACACTGTAGACTGAGAAAAGAAAATAAACCATCATTGCAAAGTTTTTCCCTCCTTTTAGAGCAAATCATTTTTGTCCGGAGCATGTATAAATTTGACTTTTCAAGAAACTTGCACCGTTGCATTTCTGAATATAATGGTTAGCCGAAAGTATTATTCCAGCGTCTCGGTCAGGTCATGTCGATGCACCCTTCGGTGCTGGGTGAGGCTCGTGAGAAATAATGGAGATTTAGCTCTTCCTTTTGCGGCTCTTTCGATGGTGACGGATCCTTTTCCAAGGCGTTAGTCTTGTAAGACCGTTGCCTTGATGACTTTTCATCTGCGGTCAGCAATGACCAGGCTGGCTCCGGCGATGGGGCGGCAATGGGACGGCTCGTCATCGGCCTGTTCCGAAGGATATTGACGGTCGACGGTAGGGGACTTAATTACTGAGAGGCGCTTGTACTATTGGTTTGGTTAATACTCCCTCCGTTCTAAAGTAGATGGCTCAACTTTTTTTTTTTGCGATGGTAGATGGCTCAACTTTGCACTAACTTTAGTATAAAGTTAGTGCAAAGTTAGTATAAAGTTGAGTCATCTATTTTGAAACGGAAGGAGTAAATTTGATTTTTTTTTCCTAAACACATGAAAGTTTTAGTGGATTTAACAACAGTCATCTAGAGTAGCTAACTATAGGTTACTCATATTCAGCTCGGGAGGCGCTGCGACCGCAAACCTTGCCTCGTAAACAGACAAACAAACTTGTGTCTCAAGTCTTTAGCCAAGCCAATAATACACCACAAGTTAACTTGTTGAGCCAGAAAATGAGCTACATCCAAAGCAAAACTAGCTTGGCCCTTGGAGTCAACAATTATCCCCCATGAAATGCAATAACGCCCCCACAAAAACAAAAGCTCGGCCAAACGGTTGCTTTCCTCCCTGAAAAGAAGGGGGCCGGAGCGAGTGGCGAGGAACTGAGAATCCAGTCACATTCCACCCATCGCCATTGGGTGCCCTGTGCTGTGCCGTGACCGACTGTGAGGGTGGTGGTGGTGGGTCACATGATGCATGGAGCAACACATGGCCATGTTCCCGGCCTCCGCGGCCGCTGCCCATCAGATAACACCAATCATAACGCCCTTGCCCTAATTAGGTTCCATCATCCTTGGCATGATTGCCTGAATGATTTCCCCCCTTGTCTCCGTCGCGCGCCCAGCAGAATCGGAGCCCAAATGTTTCTTCCGGCACACACGACACACCACGCGTGTCAGCGCCAACCGTTCCGTTATGCACCAACGTTTATCGGGGCGTTGGACTGTCATCGGCTGATTCCGATGGCTCGGAGAAAGTCGGGCTTCATTTCGGTTTGATTGATGGAAAAGGCAGACAAATATTAGATGTCACATAGCGTGGAGATAGTTGCAAGACTTGATAGACAAGACTTGGCAACCCCTGTATTTATTATACGATCGTCGGAGCAAGAAGTCTACACCATTTTCATCTTAAAAAAGAGAGACATAACGACTGGCAAGCCTTGCAGATCACATCGAGCAAACGAAGCGGCGATGCAATGAGAAGAAAAACAGTTTTGGTCAAGGGTAGGAAGGAGGGAGGAAGCTGCCTCTGCCTGGGGCAGGAACGAACGAGCAATTTCTCAGTTCCTGCTGATGATAAGCCCGCGGCATGTGGCTCCTGCGTCGCGTGTCAGGGCTACCGATACTTTAACTAGCCGCATGAATAAACAAGCAGAGCGCCCAATGTAGGGGCGCAGAATTTCTTTGGTCCATGTTATGTTCCTGCTCAAACGATTCGATGGCAATCATTCAAACACGGCGTACGTCTGCAGGCGTAGAAAATGTGCAACTTGACGCTGTGTTTGGGACACTGGATGGGTGCCTTTCGGGAGCACTACTACTAGTCAGTAGGAGTCACTTGCAAGTTGCAGCGACTCACACTGCTAACTGCTAAGCAAAACACAGTTTCCTCATGAAAAGTAGTGGTAGGAGACAGGAAGCAAAACAAAAGGAGAAATCATTTTGCTTCCAGAATACTACTATGCTCTGATAATGGACGCCGACATGCCGTCCTATCTAAACATTTGTTAGGAAACAATAAGGGCCTCTTTGATTTGATTCACAGGGTTCTAAAAATACGGGAATGGGAAAAACATAGCATTAAAATTGTAATGCTCATCTCAGTCTGTTTGATTGCAGCACGGGAAAAATAAAGGATTCTTTTAAAAATGTTTTGAGTGGATGCTAGAAATCCTAAACTAGTATAAAAAAATCCTCAGGAAAAATTCCTATAGTATTCAATCCTATTAATCAAGCAACCAATATAAGAAAAATTCCTAAGGATTCTAATCCTTCAAAAATCCTATGAAAAATCCTTTGAAACAAATGAGCCCTAATTGCTAAAACGGCAAGGGAAACAATAGGTTTGTAGGTTCTCGATCTTTTTGATGGTTTAAAATAAGGCGTTAATCAACATCAAACCATGAAGCCGAAGGTCAAATTGTCGATCTCCATCGAAGTCTGCAAAAGTAGTAGGAGAAGGGGAGGTTGGAGAGGAACAATGGGGGTTTGGGGGGGGGGACCGATGCCGTGAATTGATGGAAGGGAAATGGTTCAGTTACAAGTCATTTGGCATCACCTAGCAGAGTCTCTTGCTGGCATATATCCGCTAAGCTGCCACGATGGGCCATCATGCTAGATTTTAAATACAAGACCCAAGGCCTATTCGGGGCGCAACCCACACACAGTTCACAGTGACCAACCAGGAGAGAAGGGTACCTCACAGTCCTCCTCCCTTAAAACACGGCTTGCCCTCAAGCCGGTTCCACGGTTGCCTGAAGACATGCACCAGGACAATCAGTCCAGAGAATGCTCAGTCTTAGTGCAGTTGCAGCACGAGTGTGTCGCCTCGAAGTTTTATGCATGAGCTGTTGAGAACTTGGCCTACCAATCGAGCCTTGAAAAATGAGTAGCATGGTAGCATTTACCTCGACAACATGTGACACATGACGTTTGAGCTGAAATATGTGCAACACGGGATGAATTTGGCTTGACGGCGGCAAGTCAAGGCGGTAGGCAACCGCTCCCACCTTTTGCAGTATCTTGTAAGGGTTGAAGAAGCGAAAGGTCAGCTTATGGTTACTTTGCACTGCCACGCATTGTTGAATGTATGGTTGTAGCTTGAGATAGACAAGGCCCCCACTACAAATTCACAATCTATGTGACGTTTGTCAACCTGGTATTTCATGCGTTGTTGCGCCCTGAGAAGATGATGACACATCACTTCAGTAGTGCCAGCTCGCTCTCAGGGCCATGTTTCCCGATCAACTAGGATGCATCTATGATTTCCTAGTATTCCCAGATGGCGCGGGGTCTATCCGTAAAGTGCCTCAAACGGTGTCGTCCCCAATGACGAGTGAGGTGTTGCCTTGCGAACGAAATCTACTCATGCCATTTCTTTGGATTTCGCATGGACTGCGCACTGTAAGTAAGTTTCCACACATTAGTTCATATGTTTCGTTTGTCCGTTCATTTTCGGGTGGTAAACCGAGCTCATGTGCAAGGGTGTGTCCAAGAGACGGAAGAGTTCACGTCATAGGTGGTTGGTGAAGATGCAGTCTCGGTCTGAGATGAGTACCTCGGGTAACCCATGAAGGCGGTAGACATGTGTCATGTAGGTTTGAACAACTTAAAGTTTCTTCAAGGGATGCGTCAATGGAAAAGGAAAGACCATACTTCGTGAACTTGTCAATCACCATGAGAATCACATCGCATCCTTGTGAGTGGGAAATCCTTCAATGAAGTCCAAGCTCACAACTTCCCACGGTCTCTTAGGCATAGGTAATGGTTGCAGCAATCCAAGGGACTTCACATGCTCAGGCTTGCTTGTTGGTACATTGGGCAAGCTTGAACAAGTAAATGCACTGCCTCCTTGAGCTTTAGCCATGCAAACAGAGGCTTGTCGCGTTGATAGGTTGTTCTGATCCTGAGTGCCACCCACTCCTGAAGCGCGAAGAGCATGTAGAATATGTTGACTAGCTAAGGTATTGGGGCCTACCCATACGTGACCTATGTAATGCAGGAGACCATCGCGGAGCTCATAGCGTGCAACATCCTGCTCAGGTAGCACAACAAGTTCTTGCAATAATCGTTGCACCAAAGGATCATCCTGATATCCTGTTTTCAGATTTTCCATCCAGACTAGAGTAGCACTAGATACGACAAGAATAGAGGCATTAGCTTCAGGTTGCCTTGATAATTCATCTGCATCTCCATTGGTTTCCCCTTGCTTGTAGTGAATTTTGAACCACGACCCCATCAACTTATCGAAAGCCTTGTGTTGGATTCCTGTGTAAAGTCGTTGGTCAACCAAGTTGAGCAGGCTTTTATGATCTGTCTGAATAAGGAATTCCTAGTGTTGCGAGTATGCCCCCCATTTTTCAACTACCATGATGATGTCAAGACATTCCTTTTCGTATGTGGAGTACTCCAAACTCCTGAGAAAGGCCATTGGGTGGTCTTGCATCAACACAAACCCCACGCACCCACATTGGTGGCATATTTTTTAAGCATCCTTTTTCAAAATTAGACGGGGAGAGCATTGGGGCCGACGCCATTGGATGTCTTAAGAACTTCAAAAGTAGTTTGTTGCTCAAGGGGCCATGCAAACGGTGCTCCTGTGTGAAGTAATTTGTTTAGTGGTTTGGCAATCTCTTGATAGTGGTGATTTTTTTTGCAATAGTAACCCGTGATACCCAAAAAACTCATGAGATCATGGAGTGTCTTGGTTTGGGGAAAATCAACAACAACCTACACCTTGGAGGGATCAGAGACTCAATGTGATCTCACTATGTGCCCCAAGTACTCCAAACTTTGTTATTACAAGGAACATGTGCTCTTCTTGTTGAGGAGTGATGTTGTCGAAGAATGTTCAACATCGAGCTAAGATCCTTGATATGATCATCAAGCGTGGGGTTGAACACAAGGGTGTCATCCACAGATACTAGCATTGATTTGCGTAGTAGTGGCTCAAAAATCCGGTTCACTGGTCTTTGGAATGTGGCCGGTGTGTTTGTTAAACAAAAGGGCATCACCAAGAATTCAAACAAGCCATGGTGTGTTGGAAAACGTCGCATTGTGCTCATGTCCGGGGTAATACGAATTTGATGGCAACATGTGTGCAAGTCCAACTTGGTGAACCATTGAGCTTTTGGTAGCTTGTCAAGCTAGTTATCAACAACTGGCATTGGATGTTTGTGTTTGAAGGTGAGGTTATTGATTTGGAGATAGTCCACACACAACGACATCCTACATCTTTTTTCGCACCAATAGAACTCGTGAAACAAATGGATTACTGCTTCATTGAATGATGCCACTATCTAGTATTTCAATCACTTACCTCGCAATTTCTGACTTATGTTGCAGTGAGTAATGGCACGGTCGTGCCTTGACAGTGTTGGCTCATTTAATCAGTGGAATTTGGTGATCAAAAAAGCATTGTGGTGGCAACTTCTTGGGTGTTGCAAAGAGAGATTGATACTCCTCCATCAAAATTGTAATGACTAGTGGCAGTTGAGAAGGACTGTTGTTCTCATCCCGCGGCTACCGCGTTTGAAATACAAGTCCATCAGATGTAGCACGCACTTACACAATATGAAAAATTTGCGCGGTTTGGCTATACTCACTTGCCAATAGTTCATGGACCATAGCACCCCCCCCCCCCGAAGCATGATGTATGCGTCATTGTGAGTGAATCGCATAATCTTGCACCGTCAATCCACCCACTTGAGGCGATATCGCTGTTGGGGAACGTAGTAATTTCAAAAAAATTCCTACGCACACGCAAGATCATGGTGATGCATAGCAACGAGAGGGGAGAGTGTGATCTACGTACCCTTGTAGACCGACAGCGGAAGCGTTATGACAACGCGGTTGATGTAGTCGTACGTCTTCACGGCCCGACCGATCAAGCACCGAAACTACGGCACATCCGAGTTTTAGCACACGTTCAGCTCGATGACGATCCCCAGACTCCGATCCAGCAAAGTGTCGAGGAAAAGTTCCGTCAGCACGACGACGTGGTGACGATCTTGATGTTCTACCGTCGCAGGGCTTCGCCTAAGCACCGCTACAATATTATCGCGGATTATGGTGGAAGGGGGCACCGCACACGGCTAAGAAAACGATCACGTGGATCAACTTATGTGTCTAGGGGTGCCCCCTGCCCCCGTATATAAAGGAGCAAGGGGAGGAGGCCGGCCGGCCCTATAGGCGCGCCAAGGAGGAGTCCTCCTCCTAGTAGGAGTAGGACTCCTACTAGGAGGGGGAAGGAAGTGGGGAAGGAGAAGGAAAGGGGGCGCCGCCCCCCCTCTCCTAGTCCAATTCGGACGAGGGGGGAGGAGGCGCGCGGCCCACCCTGGCTGCCCTTCTCTTTCTCCACTAAGGCCCATATGGCCCATTACTTCTCCCGGGGGGGTTCCGGTAACCCTCCGGTACTCCGGTTTTCTCCGAAATCACCCGGAACACTTCCGGTGTCCGAATATAGCCGTCCAATATATCAATCTTTATGTCTCGACCATTTCGAGACTCCTCGTTATGTCCGTGATCACATCCGGGACTCCGAACTAACTTCGGTACATCAAAACTCATAAACTCGTAATATAACTGTCATCGAAACCTTAAGCGTGCGGACCCTACGGGTTCGAGAACAATGTAGACATGACCGAGACATGTCTCCGGTCAATAACCAATAGCGGAACCTGGATGCTCATATTGGCTCCTACATATTCTACGAAGATCTTTATCGGTCAGACCGCATAACAACATACGTTGTTCCCTTTGTCATCGGTATGTTACTTGCCCGAGATTCGATCGTCGGTATCTCAATTCCTAGTTCAATCTCATTACCGACAAGTCTCTTTACTCATTTCGTAATACATCATCTCGCAACTAACTCATTAGTTGCAATGCTTGCAAGGCTTAAGTGATGTGCATTACCGAGAGGGCCCAGAGATACCTCTCCGACAATCGGAGTGACAAAACCTAATCTCGAAATACGCCAACCCAACATTTACCTTTGGAGACACCTATAGAGCCCCTTTATAATCACCCAGTTACGTTGTGACGTTTGGTAGCACACAAAGTGTTCCTCCGGCAAACGGGAGTTGCATAATCTCATAGTCATAGGAACATGTATAAGTCATGAAGAAAGCAATAGCAACATACTAAACGATCGGGTGCTAAGCTAATGGAATGGGTCATGTCAATCACATTATTCTTCTAATAATGTGATCCCGTTAATCAAATGACAACACATGTCTATGGTTAGGAAACATAACCATCTTTGATTAATGAGCTAGTCAAGTAGAGGCATACTAGTGACGTTTGGTTTGTCTATGTATTCACACAAGTATTATGTTTCCGGATAATACAATTCTAGCATGAATAATAAACATTTATCATGATATAAGGAAATAAAATAATAACATTATTATTGCCTCTAGAGCATATTTCCTTCAGTCTCCCACTTGCACTAGAGTCAATAATCTAGATTACACAGTAATGATTCTAACACCCATGGAGCTTTGGTGCTGATCATGTTTTGCTCGTGGAAGAGGCTTCGTCAATGGGTCTGCAACATTCAGATCCGTATGTATCTTGCAAATCTCTATGTCTCCCACCTGGACTAGATCCCGGATGGAATTGAAGCGTCTCTTGATGTGCTTGGTTCTCTTGTGAAATCTGGATTCCTTTGCCAGGGCAATTGCACCAGTATTGTCACAAAAGATTTTCATTGGACCCGATGCACTAGGTATGACACCTAGATCGGATATGAACTCCTTCATCCAGACTCCTTCGTTTGCTGCTTCCGAAGCAGCTATGTACTCCGCTTCACATGTAGATCCCGCCACAACGCTTTGTTTAGAACTGCACCAACTGACAGCTCCACCGTTTAATGTAAACACGTATCCGGTTTGCGATTTAGAATCGTCCGGATCAGTGTCAAAGCTTGCATCAACGTAATCATTTAGTATGAGCTCTTTGTCACCTCCATAT
This sequence comes from Triticum urartu, assembly GCF_003073215.2. NCBI lineage: Eukaryota > Viridiplantae > Streptophyta > Magnoliopsida > Poales > Poaceae > Triticum > Triticum urartu. The sequence goes on along the minus strand of NW_024114321.1, from coordinate 34,731 downwards.
ATGAGAAACATATCCTTAGTCCTTTTCAGGTATTTCAGGATGTTCTTGACCGCTGTCCAGTGATCCACTTCTGGATTACTTTGGTACCTCCCTGCTAGACTTATAGCAAGACACACATCAGGTTTGGTACACAGCATTGCATACATGATAGAGCCTATGGCTGAAGCATAGGGAACATCTTTCATTTTCTCTCTATCTTCTGCATTGGTCGGGCATTGAGTCTTACTCAATTTCACACCTTGTAACACAGGCAAGAATCCTTTCTTTGCTTGATCCATTTTGAACTTCTTCAAAATTTTGTCAAGGTATGTGCTTTGTGAAAGTCCAATTAAGCGTCTTGATCTATCTCTATAGATCTTAATGCCCAATATGTAAGCAGCTTCACCGAGGTCTTTCATTGAAAAACTCTTATTCAAGTATCCCTTTATGCTATTCAGAAATTCTATATCATTTCCGATTAGTAATATGTCATCTACATATAATATCAGAAATGCTACAGAGCTCCCACTCACTTTCTTGTAAATACAGACTTCTCCAAAAGTTTGTACAAAACCAAATGCTTTGATCACACTATCAAAGCGTTTATTCCAACTCCGAGAAGCTTGCATCAGTCCATAAATGGATCGCTGGAGCTTGCACACTTTGTTAGTTCCCTTTGGATCGACAAAACCTTCCGGTTGCATCATATACAACTCTTCTTCCAGAAATCCATTCAGGAATGCAGTTTTGACATCCATCTACCAAATTTCATAATTATAAAATGCGGCAATTGCTAACATGATTCGGACAGACTTAAGCATCGCTACGGGTGAGAAGGTCTCATCGTAGTCAATCCCTTGAACTTGTCGAAAACCTTTTGCGACAAGTCGAGCTTTGTAGACAGTAATATTATCGTCAGCGTCAGTCTTCTTCTTGAAGATCCATTTATTCTCAATTACTTGCCGATCATTGGGCAAGTCAACCAAATTCCATACTTTGTTCTCATACATGGATCCCATCTCAGATTTCATGGCTTCAAGCCATTTTAGGGAATCTGGGCTCACCATCGCTTCTTCATAGTTCGTAGGTTCATCATGATCTAGTAGCATGACTTCCAGAACAGGATTACCGTACCACTCTGGTGCGGATCTTACTCTGGTTGATCTACGAGGTTCAGTAGTATCTTGTTCTGAAGTTTCATGATCATCATCATTAGCTTCCTCACTAATTGGTGTAGGTGTCACAGAAACTGGTTTCTGTGATGTACTACTTTCCAATAAGGGAGCAGGTACAGTTACCTCGTCAAGTTCTACTTTCCTCCCACTCACTTCTTTCGAGAGAAACTCCTTCTCTAGAAAATTTTCGAATTTAGCAACAAAAGTCTTGCCTTCGGATCTGTGATAGAAGGTGTATCCAATAGTTTCCTTTGGATATCCTATGAAGACACATTTCTCCGATTTGGGTTCGAGCTTATCAGGTTGAAGCTTTTTCACATAAGCATCGCAGCCCCAAACTTTCAGAAATGACAACTTTGGTTTTTTGCCAAACCACAGTTCATAAGGCGTCGTCTCAACGGATTTTGATGGTGCCCTATTTAACGTGAATGCGGCCGTCTCTAGAGCATATCCCCAAAACGATAGCGGTAAATCAGTAAGAGACATCAGATAGCGGTAAATAAGTACGATTACGACATTCGGACACACCATTACGCTGTGGTGTTCCGGGTGGCGTGAGTTGCGAAACTATTCCGCATTGTTTCAAATGTACACCAAACTCGTAACTCAAATATTCTCCTCCACGATCAGATCGTAGGAATTTTATTTTCTTGTTACGATGATTTTCAACTTCACTCTGAAATTCTTTAAACTTTTCAAACGTTTCAGACTTATGTTTCATTAAGTAGATATACCCATATCTGCTTAAGTCATCTGTGAAGGTGAGAAAATAACGATATCCGCCACGAGCCTCAACATTCATCGGACCACATACATATGTATGTATGATTTCCAACAAATCTGTTGCTCTCTCCATAGTACCGGAGAATGGTGTTTTTGTCATCTTACCCATAAGGCACGGTTCGCAAGTACCAAGTGATTTATAATCAAGTGGTTCCAAAAGTCCATCAGTATGGAGTTTCTTCATGCGCTTTACACCGATATGACCCAAACGGCAGTGCCACAAATAAGTTGTACTATCATTATCAACTCTGCATCTTTTGGCTTCAACATTATGAATATGTGTGTCACTACTATCAAGATTTAATAAGAATAGACCACTCTTTAAGGGTGCATGACCATAAAAGATATTACTCATATAAATAGAACAACCATTATTCTCTGATTTAAATGAATAACCGTCTCGCATCAAACAAGATCCAGATATAATGTTCATGCTTAACGCTGGCACCAAATAACAATTATTTAGGTCTAATACTAATCCCGAAGGTAGATATAGAGGTAGCGTGCCGACCGCGATCACATCGACTTTGGAACCATTTCCCACGCGCATCGTCACCTCATCCTTAGCCAATCTTCGCTTAATCCGTAGTCCCTGTTTCGAGTTGCAAATGTTAGCAAAAGAACCAGTATCAAATACCCAGGTGCTATTGCGAGCATTAGTAAGGTACACATCAATAACATGTATATCACATATACCTTTGTTCACCTTCCTATCCTTTTTCTCCGCCAAATACTTGGGGCAGTTCCGCTTCCAGTGACCAGTCTGCTTGCAGTAGAAGCACTCAGTTTCAGGCTTAGGTCCAGGTTTGGGTTTCTTCTCTTGAGTAGCAACTTGCTTGTTGTTATTTTTGAAGTTCCCCTTCTTCTTTCCTTTGCCCTTTTTCTTGAAACTAGTGGTCTTGTTGACCATCAACACTTGATGCTCCTTCTTGATTTCTACCTCCGCAGCTTTCAGCATTGCGAAGAGCTCGGGAATAGTCTTATTCATCCCTTGCATATTATAGTTCATCACGAAGCTCTTGTAGCTTGGTGGCAGTGATTGGAGAATTCTGTCAATGACGCAATCATCTGGAAGATTAACTCCCAATTGAATCAAGTGATTATTATACCCAGACATTTGAGTATATGCTCACTGACAGAACTGTTCTCCTCCATCTTGCAGCTATAGAACTTATTGGAGACTTCATATCTCTCAATCCGGGCATTTGCTTGAAATATTAACTTCAACTCCTGGAACATCTCATATGCTCCATGACGTTCAAAACATCGTTGAAGTCCCGATTCTAAGCCGTAAAGCATGGCACACTGAACTATCGAGTAGTCATCAGCTTTGCTCTGCCAGACGTTCATAACATCTGGTGTTGCTCTAGCAGCAGGCCTGGCACCCAGTGGTGCTTCCAGGACGTAATTCTTCTGTGCAGCAATGAGGACAATCCTCAAGTTACGGACCCAGTCCGTGTAATTGCTACCATCATCTTTCAACTTTGCTTTCTCAAGGAACGCATTAAAATTCAATGGAACAACAAGACGAGCCATCTATCTACAATCAAGCATAAACAAGCAAGATACTATCAGGTACTAAGTTCATGATAAATTTAGGTTCAATTAATCATATTACTAAAGAACTCCCACTTAGATAGACATCCTCTTATCCTCTAAGTGATTACGTGATCCAAATCAACTAAACCATGTCCGATCATCACGTGATATGGAGTAGTTTCATTGGTGAACATCACTATGTTGATCATATCTACTATATGATTCACGCTCGACCTTTCGGTCTCCGTGTTCCGAGGCCATATCTGTATATGCTTGGCTCGTCAAGTATAACCTGAGTATTCCGCGTGTGCAAATGTTTTGCACCCGTTGTATTTGAACGTAGAGCTTATCACACCCGATCATCACGTGGTGTCTCAGCACGAAGAACTTTCGCAACGGTGCATACTCAGGGAGAACACTTCTTGATAATTAGTGAGAGATCATCTTATAATGCTACCGTCAATCAAAGCAAGATAAGATGCATAAAAGATAAACATCACATGCAATCAATATAAGTGATATGATATGGCCATCATCATCTTGTGCTTGTGATCTCCATCTTCGAAGCACCGTCGTGATCACCATCGTCACCAGCGCGACACCTTGATCTCCATCGTAGCATCGTTGTCGTCTCGCCAATCTTATGCTTCCATGACTATCGCTACCGCTTAGTGATAAAGTAAAGCATTACAGCGCGATTGCATTGCATACAATAAAGCGACAACCATATGGCTCCTGCCAGTTGCCGATAACTCGGTTACAAAACATGATCATCTCATACAATAAAATTTAGCATCATGTCTTGACCATATCACATCACAACATGCCCTGCAAAAACAAGTTAGACGTCCTCTACTTTATTGTTGCAAGTTTTACGTGGCTACTACGGGCTTAAGCAAGAACCAATCTTACCTACGCATCAAAACCACAACGATAGTTTGTCAAGTTGGTGCTGTTTTAACGTTCGCAAGGACCGAGCGTAGCCACACTCGGTTCAACTAAAGTTGGAGAAACTGTCACCCGCAAGCCACCTATGTGCAAAGCACGTCGGGAGAACCGGTCTCGCGTAAGCGTACGCGTAATGTCGGTCCGGGCCGCTTCGTCCAACAATACCGCCGAACCAAAGTATGACATGCTGGTAAGCAGTATGACTTATATCGCCCACAACTCACTCGTGTTCTACTCGTGCATATAACATCAACATATAAAACCTAGGCTCGGATGCCACTGTTGGGGAACGTAGTAATTTCAAAAAATTTCCTACGCACACACAAGATCATGGTGATGCATAGCAACGAGAGGGGGAGAGTGTGATCTACGTACCCTTGTAGATCGACAACGGAAGTGTATGGTTGATGTAGTCGTACGTCTCCACGGCCCGACCGATCAAGCACCAAAACTACGGCACCTCCGAGTTTTAGCACACGTTCAGCTCGATGACGATCCCCGGACTCCGATCCAGCAAAGTGTCAGGGAAAAGTTCTGTCAGCACGACGGCGTGGTGACGATCTTGATGTTCTACCGTCGCAGGGCTTCGCCTAAGCACCGCTACAATATTATCGAGGATTATGGTGGAAGGGGGCACCGCACACGGCTAAGAAAACGATCACGTGGATCAACTTGTGTGTCTAGGGGTGCCCCCTGCCCCCGTATATAAAGGAGCAAGGGGAGGAGGCCGGCCGGCCCTATAGGCGCGCCAAGGAGGAGTCCTCCTAGTAGGAGTAGGACTCCTACTAGGAGGGGGAAGGAAGTGGGGAAGGAGAAGGAAAGGGGGCGCCGCCCCCCTCTCCTAGTCCAATTCGGACCTGGGGGGAGGAGGCGCGCGGCCCACCCTGGCTGCCCTTCTCTTTCTCCACTAAGGCCCATATGGCCCATTACTTCTCCCAGGGGGGTTCCGGTAATCCTCCGGTACTCCGGTTTTCTCCGAAATCACCCGGAACACTTCCGGTGTCCGAATATAGCCGTCCAATATATCAATCTTTATGTATCGACCATTTCGAGACTCCTCGTTATGTCCGTGATCACATCCGGGACTCCGAACTAACTTCGGTACATCAAAACTCATAAACTCATAATATAACTGTCATCGAAACCTTAAGCGTGCGGACCCTACAGGTTCGAGAACAATGTAGACATGACCGAGACATGTCTCCGGTCAATAACCAATAGTGGAACCTGGATGCTCATATTGGCTCCTACATATTCTACGAAGATCATTATCGGTCAGACCGCATAACAACATACGTTGTTCCCTTTGTCATCGGTATGTTACTTGCCCGAGATTCGATCGTCGGTATCTCAATACCTAGTTCAATCTCGTTACCGGCAAGTCTCTTTACTCGTTCCGTAATACATCATCTCGCAACTAACTCATTAGTTGCAATGCTTGCAAGGCTTATGTGATGTGTATTACCGAGAGGGCCCAGAGATACCTCTCCGACAATCGGAGTGACAAATCCTAATCTTGAAATACGCCAACCCAACATGTACCTTTGGAGACACCTGTAGAGCACCTTTATAATCACCCATTTACGTTGTGACGTTTGGTAGCACACAAAGTGTTCCTCCGGCAAACGGGAGTTGCATAATCTCATAGTCAGAGGAACATGTATAAGTCATGAAGAAAGCAATAGCAACATACTAAACGATGGGGTGCTAAGCTAATGGAATGGGTCATGTCAATCAGATCATTCACCTAGTGATGTGATCCCGTTAATAAAATAACAACTCCTTGTTCATGGTTAGGAAACATAATCATCTTTGATTAACGAGCTAGTCAAGTAGAGGCATACTAGTGACACTCTGTTTGTCTATGTATTCACACATGTATTATGTTTTCGGTTAATACAATTCTAGCATGAATAATAAACATTTATCATGATATAAGGAAATAAATAATAACTTTATTATTGCCTCTAGGGCATATTTCCTTCACACACAACCCCACGCCGACGACTCCATCATGGCCGTCGGCGCTGGTTCCTCGAGCCAAGGAGAAGGTGATCTCCTCCCTCCGCCATCAATCCTATCCTACCCGATCCCACAACATCTATCAGTCTCCGGGCACTGTATGCGGCGACGACACAGCACGAACATCACCTACCCCAGAAAATTGACATTGCCGGCCCGAGCGCACATGTACATCCTCGAGTGTCTGCCACCAGAAATCCACGTCACATCATCGCCGAGCGTCCAATGACTGACGCCGATCTAATCAATCTCAGGTATGTCAATAGTACTATTCCATACAGTTTAAAGTAAAACTTCGTGCTTTGAGAAAGAAAGAATTTGATAAAAGTAGTTGCCATGAAGAAATTCTATAAGCCGCGGATGATTTTTTTTGCATGTTACATATCTGTTTGTTTTGGTTGATATGAATCACTTCATTGAAGAAAGGATATAACTCACTGTGTTGAAAGATTGTTCAGATTCACGGTGCATGTGATTGTTGCATCAGCTAAAAGAAGCTTTTCAAATTTAAAATTATTGAAGAACCATTTGGGATAAACAATGAACTAAAAGAGCTTAAATGGTTAGGTAACATTATGCATCGATAACAAACTATTGGATCATATTGACATTCACACAATCACAAGTGATTTTTCATCGAAGAATCTTACAAGAAAATTTGAAGATATGCATATTATGTTTATAACAAGGGGCCCCAAATTATACTTTCGCCCCAGGCCCCCAAAATCTCAGGACCGGCCCTGATGGCATGACAACTACTCGCATACAATAATGGACCCCAGTTTTTTAGTACCCGCGAGAACCCAAAGCTTGGCGTCGTCGATGATAGTCCGAAGGAGGACCGGGGGTGGTGCACTCTTGCGACGGAAGACCCGAGCGTTACGCTTGTTCCAGATTGTACAAGAAACCAACATTGTAAGGGAGGCCAAGGCTCGTCGATCTTGGTTTTGCAAGCTGGTTCGCTTGTCCCACCATTCCAAAATGGATCCATCCAAGTGCCAAGAAGAGGTGTCCATGTGAGTAAGACCGAATTCAAGGATGACCGAGTTCCATAGCCGAATAGTGTGGCGGCATTTGAAGAAGAGGTGCGCGCCCGTCTCGCCTTCAGTCCTGCAGAGCGGGCAGAGTCCACAGTTTTCCCATCCGCGCCGCTCTAATCTGTCGGCAGTCCAAATCCGGTCTTGGATAGCCAACCAAGCAAAGAATTTGATCTTGGGAGGGGCCCAAGCCTTCCAGATCATGAAGTCCATAGGCGAGAGCGTCAAGCCGAGGAACTGTGCCTTGTATGTAGTGGCCGCCGAGTAGATCCCGTTATTGGCATGTTTCCAGATAATGTCATCGTCAGCTTGTGTGTCTAGGTGTAGATCATGCACCAACATCCATAACGTGAAGAATTGACGGATGTGGGCAACGGAAGCGACGATGTTGTGGCTGATTTTAAGAATCCAAGCATTTCCATCGAGGGCTTCACGCACTTTCCAATTCTTATGCATGGAGGCATCATATATTAAAGGAGCAATGTCCTTCGGTTTCCGCCCAAGAAGCCATGGGGAGTCCCAAAAAGGTGTTTTGGCTCCATTGCCTAAAATGATGGTCGTTGAGGCATAGAAGAAGTCCATATCGTCCTCCGTGCAGGGGTTCCCAAGCCCCACCCAAAGCTTGTTCGGCGCCTTCCATTCATACCAAGGCCATCTAAGACGTAAGGCCCGAGCAAACTTGCCAGTGTCTAGAACCCCAAGGCCTCCGTACTCCTTGGGGCGACAGACCACCTTCCAATTCACTTTACATTTGGCACCGGTCGTCTTATCTGAACCAGACCAGAGAAAGGCCCTCTCCAATTTGTTGATGTTGTGAAGAGAGCGCGGTGGCACAATGAGAGGCGTGATGGTATACACTGCCTGGGAGGCAATGACTGATTTGACAAGTGTCGTGCGCCCGATGGTGGTGATGTTTTGTCCGTCCCAAGTGACAAGTTTGCCGGCCGCCTTATCCTCAAGGTATTGGAAATCTACAGACTTGAGCTGCCAGACTAAGAGTGGGAGTCCCATGTATTTCATCGGGAAGGTGGCTCTGGACACCGGTACGCCACTAAAGACATGATCCAAGTCAACGTTGGAGCATCGGATGGGCACAACCGAGCTTTTGTGAAAGTTGGTGCATAGACTGTTGGGTAACGTAGTAATTTCAAAAAATTTCCTACGCACATGCAAGATCATGGTGATGCATAGCAACGAGAGGGGAGAGGGTTGTTCACGTACCCTGGTAGACCAAAAGCGGAAGCGTTAGCACAACGCGGTTGATGTAGTCGTACATCTTCACGGCCCGACCGATCAAGCACCGAAACTATGGCACCTTCGAGTTCTAGCACACGTTCAGCTCGATGACGATCCCCGGACTCCGATCCAGCAGAATGTCGGGGAAGAGTTCCGTCAGCACGATGGCGTGGTGACGATCTTGATGTTCTACTGTCACAGGGCTTCGCCTAAGCACCACTACAATATTATCAAGGACTATGGTGGAGGGGGGCACCGCACACGGCTAAGAGATCAATGATCAACTGTTGTGTCTAGAGGTGCCCCCTGCCCCTGTATATAAAGGAGCAAGGGGAGAGGTGGCCGGCCTAGGAGGAGGGCGCGCCAAGGGGGGAGTCCTACTCCCACCGGGAGTAGGACTCCTCCTTCCCTTGTTGGAGTAGGAGAGAAGGAAAGAGGGGGAGAGGAACAAGGAAAAGTGGGCTGCACCCCTTGTCCAATTCGGACCAGAGGGGGGGCGCGCGCCTCCTTCCTTTTGGCTTCTCTCCTCTATTCCCGTATGGCCCAATAAAGCCCATATACTCCCCGGCGAATTCCCGTAACTCTTCGGTACTCCGAAAAATACCCGAATCACTCGGAACCTTTCCGATGTCCGAATATAGTCATCCAATATATCGATCTTTACGTCTCGACCATTTCAAGACTCCTTGTCATGTCCCCAATCTCATCCGGGACTCCGAACTCCTTCGGTACGTCAAAACTCATAAACTCATAATATAACTGTCATCGAAACCTTAAGCGTGCGGACCCTACGGGTTCGAGAACAATGTAGACATGACCGAGACACGTCTCCTGTCAATAACCAATAGCGGAACCTGGATGCTCATATTGGCTCCCACATATTCTACGAAGATCTTTATCGGTCAGACCGCATAATAACATACGTTGTTCCCTTTGTCATCAGTATGTCACTTGCCCGAGATTTGATCGTCGGCATCTCAATACCTAGTTTAATCTCGTTACCGGCAAGTCTCTTTACTCGTTTCGTAATACATCATCCCGCAACTAACTCATTAGTTGCAATGCTTGCAAGGCTTATAGTGATGTGCATTACCGAGTGGGCCCATAGATACCTCTCCGACAATTGGAGTGACAAATCCTAATCTCGAAATACGCCAACCCAACAAGTACCTTCGGAGACACCTGTAGAGCACCTTTATAATCTCCTAGTTACGTTGTGATGTTTGGTGGCACACAAAGTGTTCCTCCGGTAAACGGGAGTTGCATAATCTCATAGTCATAGGAACATGTATAAGTCATGAAGAAAGCAATAGTAACAAACTGAACGATCAAGTGCTAAGCTAACGGAGTGGGTCATGTCAATCACATCATTCTCCTAATGATGTGACCCCGTTAATCAAATGACAACTCATGTCTATGGTTAGAAAACATAACCATCTTTGATTAACGAGCTAGTCAAGTAGAGGCATACTAGTAACACTCTGTTTGTCTATGTATTCACACATGTATTATGTTTCCAGTTAATACAATTCTAGCATGAATAATAAACATTTATCATGATATAAGGAAATAAATAATAACTTTATCATTGCCTCTAGGGCATATTTCCTTCAGTCTCCCACTTGCACTAGAGTCAATAATCTAGTTCACATCACCATGTGATTTAATACCAATAGTTCACATCACCATGTGATTAACACCCATAGTTCACATCGACATGTGACCAACACCCAAAGGGTTTACTAGAGTCAATAATCTAGTTCACATCGCTATGTGATTAACACCCAAAGAGTACTAAGGTGTGATCATGTTTTGCTTGTGAGAGAAGTTTAGTCAACGGGTCTGCCATATTCAGATCCGTATGTATTTTGCAAATTTCTATGTCAACAATGCTCTGCACGGAGCTACTCTAGCTAATTGCTCCCACTTTCAATATGTATCCAGATTGAGACTTAGAGTCATCTGGATTAGTGTCAAAACTTGCATTGACGTAACCCTTTACGCCGAACCTTTTGTCACCTCCATAATCGAGAAACATATCCTTATTCCACTAAGGATAATTTTGACCAATGTCCAGTGATCTACTCCTAGATCACTATTGTACTCCCTTGCCAAACTCAGGGCAGGGTATACAATAGGTCTGGTACACAGCATGGCATACTTTATAGAACCTATGGCTGAGGCATAGGGAATGACTTTCATTCTCTCTCTATCTTCTGCCGTGGTCGGGCTTTGAGTCTTACTCAATTTCACACCTTGTAACACATGCAAGAACTCTTTCTTTGACTATTCCATTTTGAACTACTTGAAAAACTTGTCAAGGTATGTACTCATTGAAAACTTATCAAGCGTTTTGATCTATCTCTATAGATCTTGATGCTCAATATGTAAGCAGCTTCACCGAGGTCTTTCTTTGAAAAACTCCTTTCAAACACTCCTTTATGCTTTGCAGAATAATTCTACATTATTTCCGATCAACAATATGTCATACACATATACTTATCAGAAATGCTGTAGTGCTCCCACTCACTTTCTTGTAAATACAGGCTTCACCGCAAGTCTGTATAAAACTATATGCTTTGATTAACTTATCAAAGCGTATATTCCAACTCCGAGATGCTTGCACCAGTCCATAGATGGATCGCTGGAGCTTGCATATTTTGTTAGTACCTTTAGGATTGACAAAACCTTCTGGTTGCATCATATACAACTCTTCTTTAATAAATCCATTAAGGAATGCAATTTTGTTTATCCATTTGCCAGATTTCATAAAATGCGGCAATTGCTAACATGATTCGGACAGACTTAAGCATAGATACGAGTGAGAAACTCTCATCATAGTCAACACCTTGAACTTGTCGAAAACCTTTTGCGACAATTCTAGCTTTGTAGATAGTAACACTACTATCAGCGTCCATCTTCCTCTTGAAGATCCATTTAATCTCAATGACTCGCCGATCATTGGCAAGTCAATCAAAGTCCATACTTTGTTCTCATACATGGATCTCATCTCAGATTTCATGGCCTCAAACCATTTCGCGGAATCTGGGCTCATCATCGCTTCCTCATAGTTCGCAAGTTCGTCATGGTCAAGTAACATGACCTCCAGAACAGGATTACCGTACCACTCTGGTGCGGATCTCACTCTGGTTGATCTACGAAGTTCTGTAGTAACTTGATCTGAAGTTTCATGATCATCATCATTAACTTCCTCTCTTGTTGGTGTAGACATCACTGGAACTGATTTCTGTGATGAACTATTTTCCAATTCGGGAGAAGGTACAATTACCTTATCAAGTTCCATTTTCCTCCCACTCACTTCTTTCGAGAGAAACTCCTTCTCTAGAAAGGATCCATTCTCAGCAACGAATATCTTGCCTTCGGATCTGTGATAGAAGGTGTACCCAACAGTTTCTTTTGGGTATCCTATGAAGATTTACTTCTCCGATTTGGGTTCGAGCTTATCATGTTGAAAACTTTTTCACATAAGCATCACAGTCCCAAACTTTAAGAAACGACAGCTGATGTTTCTCGCCAAACCACAGTTCATATGGTGTCATCTCCACGGATTTAGATGGTGCCCTATTTAATGTGAATGTAGCTGTCTCTAATGCATAACCCCAAAACGATAGTGAAGACATCATAGATCGCACTATATCTAATAAAGTACGGTTATGACGTTCGGACACACCATTACACTGTGGTGTTCCAGGTGGCGTGAGTAGTGAAACTATTTCACATTGTTTTAACTGAAGGCCAAACTCGTAGCTCAAATATTTTACTTCTGTGATCATATTGTAGGAACTTTTATTTTTGTTACGATGATTCTCCACTTCACTCTGAAATTCTTTGAACTTTTCAAATGTTTTAGACTTGTGTTTCATCAAGTAGATATACTCATATCTGCTTAAATCATCTGTGAAGATCAGAAAATAATGATACCTGCCATGAGCCTCAATATTCATCGAACCACATACATCAGTATGTATGATTTCCAACAAATCTGTTGCTCGCTCCAATGTTCCGGAGAACGGAGTCTTAGTCATCTTGCCCATGAGGCATGGTTCGCAAGCATCAACTGATTCATAATCAAGTGATTCCAAAAGCCCATCAGCATGGATTTTCTTCATACGCTTTACACCGATATGACCTAAACGGCAGTGCCACAAATAAGTTGCACTATCATTATTAACTTTGCATCTTTTGGCTTCAATTTTATGAAAATGTGTATTACCACGATCGAGATCCAACAAACCATTTTTATTGGGTGTATGACCATAGAAGGTTTTATTCATGTAAACAGAACAACAATTATTCTCTAACTTACATGAATAACCGTATTGCAATAAACATGATCCAATCATATTCATGCTCAACGCAAACACTAAATAACATTTATTTTAGGTTTAATACTAATCCCGAAAGTATAGGGAGTGTGCGATGATGATCATATCAATCTTGGAACCATTTCCAATACACATCGTCACTTCACCCATAACTAGTCTATGTTCATTCTGCAACTCCCATTTCGAGTTACTATTCTTAGCAACTGAACTAGTATCAAATACTGAGGGGTTGCTATAAACACTGGTAAAGTACACATCAATAACATGTATATCAAATATACCTATGTTCACTTTGCCATCCTTCTTATCCGCCAATTACTTGGGGTAGTTCCGCTTCGAATGACCAGTCCCTTTGCAGTAGAATCATTCAGTTTCAGGCTTAGGTCCAGACTTGGGTTTTTTTCACTTGAGCAACAACTTGTTTGCCGTTCTTCTTGAAGTTCCCCTTTCTTCCCTTTGCCCTTTTCTTGAAACTAGTGGTCTTGTTAATCATCAACACTTGATGCTCTTTCTTGATTTCTACCTTCATCGATTTCATCATCATGAAAAGCTCGGGAATCGTTTTCATCATCCCTTGCATACTATAGTTCATCACGAAGTTCTACTAACTTGGTGATGGTGACTAGAGAATTCTGTCAATCACTATTTTATCTGGAAGATTAACTCCCACTTGATTCAAGCGATTGTAGTACCCAGACAATCTGAACACATGCTCACTGCTTGAGCTATTCTCCTCCATCTTTTAGCTATAGAACTTGTTGGAGAATTCATATCTCTCAACTCGGGTATTTGCTTGAAATATTAACTTCAACTCCTGGAACATCCATATGATCCATGACGTTCAAAATGTCTTTGAAGTCCCGATTCTAAGCTGTTAAGCATGGTGCACTAAACTATCAAGTAGTCATCATATTGAGCTAGCCAAACGTTCAAGACGTCTGCATCTGCTCCTGCAATAGGTCTGTCACCTAGCGGTGCATTAAGGACATAATTCTTCTGTGCAGCAATGAGGATAAACCTCAGATCACTGATCCAATCCGCATCATTGCTACTAACATCTTTCAACTTAGTTTTCTCTAGGAACATATCAAAAATAAAACAGGGGAGCTAAACGCGAGCTATTGATCTACAACATAGATATGCTAATACTACCAGGACTAAGTTCATGATAAATTTAAGTTCAATTAATCATATTACTTAAGAACTCCCACTTAGAAATACATCCCTCTAATCTTCTAAGTGATCACGTGATCCAAATCAACTAAACCATAACCGATCATCACGTGAAATGGAGTAGTTTTCAATGGTGAACATCACTATGTTGATCATATCTACTATATGATTCACGCTCGACCTTTCAGTCTCAGTGTTCCGAGGCCATATCTGCATATGCTAGGCTCGTCAAGTTTAACCTGAGTATTCTGCGTGTGCAAAAATGGCTTGCACCCGTTGTAGATGGACGTAGAGCTTATCACACCCGATCATCACGTGGTGTCTGGGCACGACGAATTTTGGCAACAGTGCATACTCAGGGAGAACACTTTTATCTTGAAATTTAGTGAGAGATCATCTTATAAAGCTACCGTCAATTAAAGCAAGATAAGATGCATAAAAGATAAACATCACATGCAATCAAAATATGTGACATGATATGGCCATCATCATCTTGTGACTTTGATCTCCATCTCCAAAACATCGTCATGATTTCCATCATCACCGGCATGACACCATGATCTCCATCATCTTGATCTATATCAATGTGTCATCACATGGTCGTCTCGCCAACTATTGCTCTTGCAACTATTGCTATCGCATAGCGATAATTGTAAAGCAATTATTTGGCGCTTGCATCTTATGCAATAAAGAGACAACCATAAGGCTTCTGCCAGTTGCCGATAACTTCAACAAAACATGATCATCTTATACAACAACTTATATCTCATCACGTCTTGACCATGTCACATCACAACATGCCCTGCAAAAACAAGTTAGACATCCTCTATTTTGTTGATGCAAGTTTTACGTGGCTGCTACGGGCTGAGCAAGAACCGTTCTTACCTACACATCAAAACCACAACGATAGTTTGTCAAATCGGTGATGTTTTAAACTTCGCAAAGACCGGGCGTAGCCACACTCGGTTCAACTAAAGTTGGAGAAACTGACACCCGCTAGTCACCTGTGTGCATAGCACGGCGGTAAAACCAGTTTCGCGTAAGCGTACGCGTAATGTCGGCCCGGGCCGCTTCATCCAACAATACCGCTGAACCAAAGTGTGACATGCTGGTAAGCAGTATGACTTATATCGCCCACAACTCACTTGTGTTCTACTCGTGCATATTACATCAACGCATAAAACCAGGCTCGGATGCCACTGTTGGGTAACGTAGTAATTTCAAAAAAATTCCTACGCACACGCAAGATCATGGTGATGCATAGCAACGAGAGGGGAGAGTGTTTTCCACCTACCCTCGTAGACCGAAAGCGGAAGCGTTAGCACAACGCGGTTGATATAGTCATACGTCTTCACGGCCCGACCGATCAAGCACCGAAACTACGACACCTCCGAGTTGTAGCACATGTTTAGCTCGATGACGATCCCCGGACTCCGATCCAGCAGAATGTCGGGGAAGAGTTCCGTCAGCACGACGGCGTGGTGACGATCTTGATGTTCTACTATCGCAGGGCTTCGCCTAAGCACCACTACAATATTATCAAGGACTATGGTGGAGGGGGGCACCGCACACGGCTAAGAGATCAATGATCAACTGTTGTGTCTAGAGGTGCCCCCTGCCCCCGTATATAAAGGAGCAAGGGGAGGAGGCCGGCCGGCCCTATAGGCGCGCCAAGGGGGGAGTCCTACTCCCACTGGGAGTAGGACTCCTGCTTCCCTTGTTGGAGTAGGAGAGAAGGAAAGAGGGGGAGAGGAACAAGGAAAAGTGGGCTGCACCCCTTGTCCAATTCGGACCAGAGGGGGGGCGCGCGCCTCCTTCCTTTTGGCCTCTCTCCTCTATTCCCGTATGGCCCAATAAGGCCCATATACTCCCCGGCGAATTCCCGTAACTCTCCGGTACTCCGAAAAATACGCGAATCACTCGGAACCTTTCCGATGTCCGAATATAGTCGTCCAATATATTGATCTTTACGTCTCGACCATTTCAAGACTCCTCGTCATGTCCCCGATCTCATCCGGGACTCCAAACTCCTTCGGTACATCAAAACTCATAAACTCATAATATAACTGTCATCAAAACCTTAAGCGTGCGGACCCTACGGGTTCGAGAACAATGTAGACATGACCGAGACATGTCTCCGGTCAATAACCAATAGCGGAACCTGGATGCTCATATTGGCTCCCACATATTCTACGAAGATCTTTATCGGTCAGACCGCATAACAACATACGTTGTTCCCTTTGTCATCGGTATGTTACTTGCCCGAGATTTGATCGTCGGTATCTCAATACCTAGTTCAATCTCGTTACCGACAAGTCTCTTTACTCGTTCCGTAATACATCATCCCGCAACTAACTCATTAGTTGCAATGCTTGCAAGGCTTATAGTGATGTGCATTACTAAGTGGGCCCAGAGATACCTCTCCGACAATTGGAGTGACAAATCCTAATCTCGAAATACGCCAACCCAACAAGTACCTTCGGAGACACCTGTAGAGCACCTTTATAATCACCCAGTTACGTTGTGACGTTTGGTGGCACACAAAGTGTTCCTCCGGTAAACGGGAGTTGCATAATCTCATAGTCATAGGAACATGTATAAGTCATGAAGAAAGCAATAGCAACAAACTGAACGATCAAGTGCTAAGCTAACGGAATGGGTCATGTCAATCACATCATTCTCCTAATGATGTGACCCCGTTAATCAAATGACAACTCATGTCTATGGTTAGGAAACATAACCATCTTTGATTAACGAGCTAGTCAAGTAGAGGCATACTAGTGACACTATGTTTGTCTATGTATTCACACATGTATTATGTTTCCAGTTAATACAATTCTAGCATGAATAATAAGCATTTATCATGATATAAGGAAATAAATAATAACTTTATCATTGCCTCTAGGGCATACTTCCTTCATAGACCCGTGACATCACCGAAGCCCTTCAAAATGGTGGAGAGGTTGTCAATGTCACTCTTGATAGGGGCCATAAAAATGGTCGCGTCATCCGCATATAAGGAGGTTCTCATCATAGCACCTCGTCCCCGAATCTTATGAAGGAGGCCCTTCCTCGTTGCCAAGTCAAGCATTTGGTGAAGAGGATCAATTGCGAGGACGAATAGCAATGGCGAGATCGAGTCCCCTTGCCGAAAACCGCAACCATGTTTGATGGGAGGTCCGGGCAGACCATTGAGCAGGAAACGTGAGGAAGAGGTGCAAAGTACAACAGCAATCCAATCACGGAATTTGCAAGGGAAGCCCTTTCTGTTGGAAATATGCCCTAGAGGCAATAATAAACTGGTTATTATTATATTATATCTCATTGTTCATGATAATTGTTTATTATCCATGCTAGAATTGTATTGATAGGAAACTCAGATACATGTGTGGATACATAGACAACAACATGTCCCTAGTAAGCCTCTAGTTGACTAGCTCGTTGATCAATAGATGGTTACGGTTTCCTGACCATGGACATTGGATGTCGTTGATAACGGGATCACATCATTAGGAGAATGATGTGATGGACAAGACCCAATCCTAAGCATAGCTCAAAGATCGTGTAGTTCATTTGCTGTAGCTTTTCCGAATGTCAAGTATCATTTCCTTAGACCATGAGATTGTGCAACTCCCGGATACCGTAGGAGTGCCTTGGGTGTGCCAAACGTCACAACGTAACTGGGTGACTATAAAGGTACACTACAGGTATCTCCGAAAGTGTCTGTTGGGTTGGCACGAATTGAGACTGGGATTTGTCACTCCGTATGACGGAGAGGTATCTCTGGGCCCACTCGGTAATGCATCATCATAATGAGCTCAATGTAACCAAGTGGTTGATCACGGGATCATGCATTACGGCACGAGTAAAGTGACTTGCCGGTAACGAGATTGAACGAGGTATTGGGATACCGACGATCGAGTCTCGGGCAAGTAAAGTACCGATTGACAAAGGGAATTGTATACGGTTGATCGAATCCTCGACATCGTGGTTCATCCGATGAGATCATCGTGGAGCATGTGGGAGCCAACATGGGTATCCAGATCCCGCTGTTGGTTATTGACCGAAGAGGTGTCTCGGTCATGTCTGCATGTCTTCCGAACCCGTAGGGTCTACACACTTAAGGTTCGGTGACGCTAGGGTTATAGAGACATTAGTATGCAGTAACCCGAAAGTTGTTCGGAGTCCCGGATGAGATCCCGGACGTCACGAGGAGTTCCGGAATGGTCCGGAGGTAAAGATTTATATATAGAAAGTTTAGTTTCGGCCATCGGGAAGGTTTCGGGGGTCGCCGGTATTGTACCGGGACCACCGAAAGGGTCTCGGGGGTCCACCAGGTGGGGCCACCTATCCCGGAGGGCCCCATGGGCTGAATTGGGAGGGGAACCAGCCCCTAGTGGGCTGGTGCCCCCCTCTGGGGCCTCCCCTGCGCCTAGGGTTGGGAAACCCTAGGGGTGGGAGCGCCCCCCCACTTGGCTTGGGGGGAAAGCCACCCTTTGGCCGCCGCCCCCTTGGAGATTCATCTCCTAGGGCTGGCGCCCCCCCAAGGCCCCTATATAAAGAAGGAGGGAGGGAGGGCAGCCGCATCCCTTGCTCTTGGCGCCTCCCTCTCCCTCCGTAACACCTCTCCTCCCCGCTTGCGCTTGGCGAAGCCCTGCCGGGATCCTGCTGCATCCACCACCACGCCGTCGTGCTGCTGGATCTTCATCAACCTCTCCTTCCCCCTTGCTGGATCAAGTTGGAGGAGACGTCTTCCTAACCGTACGTGTGTTGAACGCGGAGGTGCCGTCCGTTCGGCACTAGGCCATCGATGATTTGGATCACGTCGAGTACGACTCCATCAACCCCATTCTCTTGAACGCTTCCGCGTGCGATCTACAAGGGTATGTAGATGCACTCCTCTCTCCCTCGTTGCTAGATGACTCCATAGATTGATCTTGGTGATGCGTAGAAAATTTTAAAATTCTGCTATGTTACCCAACAGTGGCATCATGAGCTAGGTCTATGCGTAGTTCCTATGCACGAGTAGAACACAAAGCAGTTGTGGGCGTCGATATTGTCAATTTGATTGCCGTTACTAGTCTTATCTTGATTCAGCGGCATCGTGCGATGAAGCGGCCCGGACCGACCTTACACATACGCTTACGTGAGACTGGTTCCACCGATTGACATGCACTAGTTGCATAAGGTGGCTAGCGGGTGTCTGTCTTTCCCACTTTAGTCGGATCAGATTCGATGAAAAGGGTCCTTATGAAGGGTAAATAGAAATTGGCATATCACGTTGTGGTTTTGGCGTAGTTAAGAAACGTTCTTGCTAGAAACCTATAGCAGCCACGTAAAAACTTGCAACAACAATTAGAGGACGTCTAACTTGTTTTTGCAGCATGTGCTCTGTGATGTGATATGGCCAAAAGGATGTGATGAATGATATATGTGATGTATGAGATTGATCATGTTCTTGTAATAGGAATCACGACTTGCATGTCGATCAGTATGACAACCGGCAGGAGCCATATGAGTTGTCTTTATTTATTTATGACATGGTGTCAACATAAACGCCATGTAATTACTTTACTTTATTGCTAAAGCGTTAGCCATAGTAGTAGAAGTAATAGATGACGAGACAACTTCAAGAAGACACGATGATGGAGATCATGATGATGGGGATCATGGTGTCATGCCGGTGACAACGATGATCATGGAGTCCCAAAGATGGAGATCCAAAGGAGCAAATGATATTGGCCATATCATGTCACTATTTGATTGCATGTGATGTTTATCATGTTTTATATCTTATTTGCTTAGAACGACGGTATCTTAAATAAGATGATCCCTCGTAATAATTTCAAGAAAGTGTTCCTCCTAACTGTGCACCGTTGCGAAGGATCGTTGTTTCGAAGCACCACGTGATGATCGGGTGTGATAGATTCTAACGTTCGAATACAACGGGTGTAAGCCAGATTTACACACGCAATACACTTAGGTTGACTTAACGAGCCTAGCATATACAGACATGGCCTCGGAACACAGAAGACCGAAAGGTCGAGCATGAGTCGTATAGAAGATATGATCAACATGAAGATGTTCACCGATGTTGACTAGTCCGTCTCACGTGATGATCGGACACGGCCTAGTTAACTCGGATCATGTTACACTTAGATGACTGGAGGGATGTCTATCTGAGTGGGAGTTCATTGAATAATTTGATTAGATGAACTTAATTATCATGAACTTAGTCTAAAATATTTACAATATGTCTTGTAGATCAAATGGCCCACGTTGTCCTCAACTTCAACGCGTTCCTAGAGAAAACCAAGCTGAAAGATGATGGCAGCAACTATACGGACTGGGTCTGGAACCTGAGGATCATCCTCATAGCTGCCAAGAAAGATTATGTCCTAGAAGCACCGCTAGGTAACGCACCTGTCCCAGAGAACCAAGACGTTATGAACGCTTGGCAGTCACGTGCTGATGATTACTCTCTCGTTCAGTGCGGCATGCTTTACAGCTTAGAACCGGGGCTCCAAAAGCGTTTTGAGAGATATGGAGCATATGAGATGTTCGAAGAGCTGAAAATGGTTTTCCAAGCTCATGCCCGGGTCGAGAGATATGAAGTCTCCGACAAGTTCTTCAGCTGTAAGATGGAGGAAAATAGTTCTGTAAGTGAGCACATACTCAAAATGTTTGGGTTGCATAACCGCTTGACTCGGCTGGGAGTTAATCTCCCGGATGACGCGGTCATTGACAGAATCCTTCAGTCGCTTCCACCGAGCTACAAGAGCTTTGTGATGAACTTCAATATGCAGGGGATGGAAAAGACCATTCCTGAGGTATATTCAATACTGAAATCAGCAGAGGTGGAAATCGAAAAGGAACATCAAGTGTTGATGGTGAATAAAACCACTAAGTTCAAAAAGGGCAAGGGTAAGAAGAACTTCAAGAAGGACGGCAAGGGAGTTGCCGTGCCCGGTAAGCAAGCTGCCGGGAAGAAGCCAAAGAATGGACCCAAGCCTGAGACTGAGTGTTTTTATTGCAAGGGAAGTGGTCACTGGAAGCGGAACTGCCCCAAATACTTAGCGGACAAGAAGGCCGGCATCACGAAAGGTATATGTGATATACATGTAATTGATGTGTACCTTACCAGTACTCGTAGTAGCTCCTGGGTATTTGATACCGGTGCGGTTTCTCACATTTGTAACTCAAAACAGGAGCTGCGGAATAAGCGGACACTGGCGAAGGACGAGGTGACGATGCGCGTCGGGAATGGTTCCAAGGTCAATGTGATCGCCGTCGGCACGCTACCTCTACATTTACCTATGGGATTAGTTTTAAACCTCAATAATTGTTATTTAGTGCCAGCTTTGAGCATGAACATTGTATCAGGATCTCGTTTAATTCGAGATGGCTACTCATTTAAATCCGAGAATAATGGTTGTTCTATTTATATGAGAGATATATTTTATGGTCATGCTCCGTTGGTGAATGGTTTATTCTTAATGAATCTCGAGCGTAATGTTACACATATTCATAGTGTGAATACCAAAAGATATAAAGTTGATAATGATAGTCCCACATACTTGTGGCACTGCCGCCTTGGTCACATAGGTGTTAAACGCATGAAGAAGCTCCATGCAGATGGACTTTTGGAGTCTCTTGATTACGAATCATTTGACACATGCGAACCATGCCTCATGGGTAAAATGACCAAGACTCCGTTCTCAGGAACGATGGAGCGAGCAACCAACTTGTTGGAAATTATACATACCGATGTGTGCGGTCCAATGAGTGTTGCTCGCGGTGGCTATCGTTATGTTCTCACCCTCACTGATGACTTGAGTAGATATGGGTATGTCTACTTAATGAAACACAAGTCTGAGACCTTTGAAAAGTTCAAAGAATTTTAGAGCGAGGTTGAGAATCAACGTGACAGAAAAATCAAGTTCTTGCGATCAGATCGTGGGGGAGAATACTTGAGTCACGAATTTGGCACACACTTAAGAAAATGTGGAATAGTTTCACAACTCACGCCGCCTGGAACACCTCAGCGTAATGGTGTGTCCGAACGTCGTAATCGCACTTTATTGGATATGGTGCGATCTATGATGTCTCTTACCGATCTACCGCTATCATTTTGGGGCTATGCTTTAGAGACTGCCGCATTCACTTTAAATAGGGCTCCGTCGAAATCCGTTGAGACGACACCGTATGAATTATGGTTTGGGAAGAAACCTAAGCTGTCGTTTCTAAAAGTTTGGGGATGCGATGCTTATGTCAAGAAATTTCAACCTGAAAAGCTCGAACCCAAATTGGAAAAATGCGTCTTCATAAGATACCCTAAAGAAACTATTGGGTATACCTTCTACCTCAGATCCGAAGGAAAGATCTTTGTTGCCAAGAATGGGTCCTTTCTAGAGAAAGAATTTCTCTCGAAAGAAATAAGTGGGAGGAAAGTAGAACTTGATGAAGTATTGCCTCTTGAACCGGTTAGTCGCGCAGCTCAAGAAAATGTTCCTGAGGTGCCTGCACCGACTAGAGAGGAAGTTGATGATGATGATCATGAAACTTAGATCAAGTTGCTACTGAACTTCGTAGGTCCACAAGGACACGTTCCGCACCAGAGTGGTATGGCAACCCTGTCTTGGAAATCATGTTGTTAGACAACGGTGAACCTTCGAACTATGAAAAAGTGATGGCGGGCCCGGATTCCGACAAATGGCTGGAAGCCATGAAATCCGAGATAGGATCCATGTATGAAAGCGAAGTATGGACTTTGACTGACTTGCCCGATGATCGGCGAGCCATAGAAAATAAATGGATCTTTAAGAAGAAGACAGACGCAGATGGTAACATAACCATCTATAAAGCTCGGCTTGTCGCTAAGGGTTATCGACAAGTTCAAGGGGTTGACTACGATGAGACTTTCTCACCCGTAGCGAAGCTGAAGTCCGTCTGAATCATGTTAGCAATTGCCGCATTCTATGATTATGAGATATGGCAAATGGACGTCAAAACGACATTCCTTAATGGTTTCCTTAAGGAAGAATTGTATATGATGCAGTCGGAAGGTTTTGTCGATCCTAAGAATGCTGACAAGGTGTGCAAGCTCCAATGCTCGATTTATGGGCTGGTGCAAGCATCTCGGAGTTGGAACATTCGTTTTGATGAGATGATCAAAGCGTTTGGGTTTACGCAGACTTATGGAGAAGCCTGCATTTACAAGAAAGTGAATGGGAGCTCTGTAGCATTTCTCATATTGTATGTGGATGACATACTGTTGATGGGAAATGATATAGAATTCTTGAAAAGCATAAAGGCCTACTTGAACAAGTGTTTTTCAATGAAGGATCTTGGAGAAGCTGCTTATATATTATGCATCAAGATCTATAGAGATAGATCGAGACGCCTCATTGGTCTTTCACAGAGTACGTACCTTGACAAGATATTGAAGAAGTTCAAAATGGATCAGTCAAAGAAGGGGTTCTTGCCTGTATTGCAAGGTATGAGATTGATCACGACTCAATGCCCGACCACGACAGAAGATAGAGAAAAGATGAGTGTCGTCCCTTATGCCTCGGCCATAGGGTCTATCATGTATGCTATGCTGTGTACAAGACCTGATGTAAACCTTGCCGTAAGTTTGGTAGGAAGGTACCAAAGTAATCCCGGCATGGAACACTGGACAGCGGTCAAGAATATCCTGAAGTACCTGAAAAGGACTAGGAATATGTTTCTCGTTTATGGAGGTGACGAAGAGCTCGTCGTAAAGGGTTATGTCGATGCTAGCTTCGACACAGATCTGGATGACTCTAAGTCACAAACCGGATACATGTATATTTTGAATGGTGGGGCAGTAAGCTGGTGCAGTTGCAAGCAAATCGTTGTGACAGGATCTACATGTGAAGCGGAGTACATGGCAGCCTCGGAGGCAGCACAAGAAGCAGTCTGGGTGAAGGAGTTCATTACCGACCTAGGAGTCATACCCAATGCGTCGGGCCCGATGACTCTCTTCTGTGAAAACACTGGAGCTATTGCCCTTGCCAAGGAGCCCAGGTTTCACAGGAAGACCAGGCATATCAAGCGTCGCTTCAACTCCATTCGTGAAAGTATTCAAAATGGAGACATAGAGATTTGTAAAGTACATACGGACCTGAATGTGGCAGATCCGTTGACTAAACCTCTCCCTAGAGCAAAACATGATCAACACCAGAACTGCATGGGTGTTCGATTCATCACAATGTAACTAGACTATTGACTCTAGTGCAAGTGGGAGACTGTTGGAAATATGCCCTAGAGGCAATAATAAAATGGTTATTATTATATTTTTTTTGTTCATGATAATTGTCTATTGTTCATGCTAGAATTGTATTGATAGGAAACTCAGATACATGTGTGGATACATAGACAACAACATGTCCCTAGTAAGCCTCTAGTTGACTAGCTCGTTGATCAATAGATGGTTACGGTTTCCTGACCATGGACATTGGATGTCGTTGATAACGGGATCACATCATTAGGAGAATGATGTGATGGACAAGACCCAATCCTAAGCCTAGCACAAAGATCGTGTAGTTCGTATGCTAAAGCTTTTCTAATGTCAAGTATCATTTCCTTAGACCATGAGATTGTGCAACTCCCGGATACCGTAGGAGTGCTTTGGGTGTGCCAAACATCACAACGTAACTGGGTGGCTATAAAGGTACACTACAGGTATCTCTGAAAGTATTTGTTGGGTTGGCACGAATCGAGACTGAGATTTGTCACTCCGTGTAACGGAGAGGTATCTCTGGGCCCACTCGGTAGGACATCATCATAATGTGCACAATGTGACCAAGGAGTTGATCACGGGATGATGTGTTACGGAACGAGTAAAGAGACTTGCCGGTAACGAGATTGAACAAGGTATCGGGATACCGACGATCGAATCTCGGGCAAGTATCGTACCGCTAGACAAAGGGAATTGTATACGGGATTGATTGAATCCTTGACATCGTGGTTCATCTGATGAGATCATCGTGGAACATGTGGGAGCCAACATGGGTATCCAGATCCCGCTGTTGGTTATTAGCCGGAGAGTTGTCTCGGTCATGTCTGCATGGTTCCCGAACCCGTAGGGTCTACACACTTAAGGTTCGATGACGCTAGGGTTATAGGGAATAGATATACGTGGTTACCGAATGTCGTTCGGAGTCCCGGATGAGATCCCGGACGTCACGAGGAGTTCCGGAATGGTCCGGAGGTAAAGATTTATATATGGGAAGTCCTATTTTGGTCAGCGGAAAGGTTTCGGGTGCTATCGGTAACGTACCGGGACCACCGGGAGGGTCCCGGGGGTCCACCAGGTGGGGCTACCTGCCCCAGAGGGCTGCGTGGGCCAAGTGTGAGAGGGGACCAGCCCCAGGTGGGCTGGTGCGCCCCCCCACCAGGGCCCAAGGCAAAGAGAGAAGGAAAAAAGGGGAAACCCTAGGCTCAGATGGGCCTAAGGCCCACCTAGTGGTGCGCCCCCCCTCTCTCCCCCCTTGGCCGCCCCCCTAGATGGGATCTAGGGCTGGACGCCACCCCTAGGGGTGGAAACCTAGGTGGGGGCGCAGCTCCTCCCCTCCCCCCTATATATACTTGAGGTATGGGGCTGCCCAACACGCGTGATTTGCTCTCCCTGTTGGCGCAGCCCTACCTCTCTCCCTCCTCGTCTCTCGTAGTGCTTGGCGAAGCCCTGCTGGAGTCTCGCGCTCCTCCACCATCACCACGCCGTCGTGCTGCTGCTGGATGGAGTCTTCCCCAACCTCTCCTTCTCCCCTTGCTAGATCAAGGCGTAGGAGACGTCACCGGGCTGTACGTGTGTTGAACACGGAGGTGCCGTCCGTTCGACACTAGGATCATCGGTGATTTGGATCACGACGAGTACGAATCCATCAACCCCGTTCACTTGAACGCTTCCGCTTAGCGATCTACAAGGGTATGTAGATGCACTCTCCTTCCCCTCGTTGCTAGATTACTCCATAGATTGATCTTGGTGATGCGTAGAAAATTTTGAATTTCTGCTACGTTCCCCAACAGTGGCATCATGAGCTAGGTCTATGCATAGTTTCTATGCACGAGTAGAACACAAGTTGTTGTGGGCGTCGATTTTGTCAATTTGCTTGCCGTTACTAGTCTTATCTTGATTCGTCGGCATCGTGGGATGAAGCGGCCCGGACCGACCTTACACGTACTCTTACGTGAGACTGGTTCCACCGACTGACATGCACTAGTTGCATAAGGTGGCTAGCGGGTGTCTATCTCTCCCACTTTAGTCGGATCGGATTCGATGAAAATGGTCCTTATGAAGGGTAAATAGAAATTGGCATATCACGTTGTGGTTTTCGCGTAGGTAAGAAACGTTCTTGCTAGAAATCTATAGCAGCCACGTAAAAACTTGCAACAACAATTAGAGGACGTCTAACTTGTTTTTGCAGCATATGCCTTGTGATGTGATATGGCCAAAAGGATGTGATGAATGATATATGTGATGTATGAGATTGATCATGTTCTTGTAATAGGAATCATGACTTGCATGTCGATGAGTATGACAACCGGCAGGAGCCATAAGAGTTGTCTTTATTTATTTATGACCTGCATGTTAACATAAACGTCATGTAATTACTTTACTTTATTGCTAAAGCGTTAGCCATAGTAGTAGAAGTAATAGATGACGAGACAACTTCAAGAAGACATGATGATGGAGATCATGATGATGGAAATCATGGTGTCATGCCGGTGACAACGATGATCATGGAGCCCCGAAGATGGAGATCGAGAGGAGCAAAATGATATTGGCCATATCATGTCACTATTTGATTGCATGTGATGTTTATCATGTTTTACATCTTATTTGGTTAGAACGACGGTAGCTTAAATAAGATGATCCCTCACTAAAATTTCAAGAAAGCTGTTCCTCCTAACTGTGCACCATTGCGAAGGTTCGTTGTTTCGAAGCACCACGTGATGATCGGGTGTGATAGATTCTAACGTTCGAATACAACGGGTGTAAGCCAGATTTACACAGCAAAAACACTTAGGTTGACTTGACGAGCCTAGCATGTACAGACATGGCCTCGGAACACGGAAGACCGAAAGGTCGAGCATGAGTCGTATAGAAGATACGATCAACATGAAGATGTTCACCGATGTTGACTAGTCCGTCTCACGTGATGATCGGACACGGCCTAGTTGACTCGGATCATGTTTCACTTAGATGACTAGAGGGATGTCTATCTGAGTGGGAGTTCATTAAATGAACTCAATTATCATGAACATAGTCTAAATTGTCTTTGCAAATATGTTGTAGATAAATAGCTCACGTTGTAGCTCCCTGTTTCAATACGTTCCTAGAGAAAGACCAAGTTGAAAGATATTGTAAGCACTGATGCGGACTAGGTCCGTAGTCCGAGGAGTGTCCTCACTGCTACACAGAAGGCTTACGTCTTTGATGCACCGCTCGATGTGCAAACCCCTACAACATCGTCTGTGGATGTTGTGAACACCTGATAGACACATCCTGATGACTACTTGATAGTTTAGTGCACCATACTTTACGGCTTAGAATCGGGATTCCAATGACGTTTTGAATGCCATAGAACATATGAGATGTTCCAAGAGATGAAATTGGGATTTCAGGCTCATGCCCGTGTTGAGAGGTGTGAGACCTCTGACAAGTTCTTTTGCCAACAAGATGGAGGAGAATAGCTCAGCTAGTGAGCATGTGCTCAGAATGTCTAGGTGCTACAATCACTTAAATCAAGTGGGAGTTAAACTTCCAGATAAGATAGTGATTGATAGAGTTCTCTAGCCACTACCACTAAGCTACTAGATCTTCGTGATGAACTATGACATGCAAGGGATGGAGTTGATCCCGGAGCTGTTCGCGGTGCTTAAGACCGCAAAAGGTAGAAATCAAGAAGGAGCATCAAGTGTTGATGGTTTAATAAGACCACTGGTTTCAAGAAGGGCAAGGGCTAGAAGGGAAACTTCATGGATGGCAAACCAGTTGCCGCTCCAGTGAAGGAACCCAAGGTTGAACCCAAACCCGAGACTGAGTGCTTCTATTGTAAGGGGAACGGTCACTGGTAGCGGAATTACCCCAAATGCATGGTAGATAAGAAGGCTGGCAACTTCAACAAAGTATATACGTGTTATTAATGTGTACCTCACTAGTACTCCTAGTAGCACCTGGGTATTGGATACCAGTTCAGTTACTATTATTGGTGACTTGAAGCAAAAGCTACGGACTAAACGGAGACTAGCTAAGGGCGAGGTGACGATGTGTATTGGAAGTGTTTCCAAAGTTGATGAGATCACCATCGCACGCTCCATCTGCCTTCGGGATTAGTATTGAACCTAGATAAATGTTATCAGGTGTCTACGTTGAGCATGAATATGATTAGATCATGTTCATTGCAATACGGTCATTCATTTAAGTTAGAGAATAATGGTTATTCTGTTTACATGAATGATACCTTTCATGGTCATGCACCCTATGTGAATGGTTCATTGAATCTCGGTCGTGGTAATACACATGTTCACGCAAAAGGTGTAGAGTTAATAATGATAGTACCACTTTCTCGTGACACTGCCGCTTAGGTCATATTGGCGTAAGATGCATGAAGAAACTCCATGTCAATGGATGTTTGGAGTCACTTGATTTTGAATCACTTGACACATGCGAGCCATGCCTCATGGGCAGGATGACTAAGACCCCGTTTTCAGGTACAATGAAACAGGCAAGTGACTTGTTGGAAATCATGCATGCTGATGCGTGTGATCCAATGAGAATTGAAGCGTGCGGTGGATATCACTATTTTCTCATCTTCACTGACAATTTGGGTAGATATAGGTATATCTACCTAATGAAGCACAAGTCTGAAACATTTGAAAAGTTCAAGCGATTTCAGAGTGAAGTTAAGAATCATCATAACAAAGAAGATCATGTTCCTACGATCTGATCAAAAGGGGATTTTCTGAGTTTGGCAATCACTTAAGACATTGTGGAATTGTTTCACAGTTGAAGCCACCTGGAACACCACAAGGTAATGGTGTTTCCGGACGTCGTAATCGAACTCTATGAGATATGGTGCGATCTATGATGTCTCTTACCAATCTACCGCTATTATTTTGAGGTTATGCATTAGAGACAGCTGCATTCACTTTAGATAGGACACCATATAAGTCCGTTGAGACGACGTCGTATGAACATTGGTTTGGCAAGAAACCAAAGTTGGCGTTTCTTAATGTTTGGGGCTGCGATGCTTAAGGCTTCAGCCGGAGAAGCTCGAACCCAAAGCGGACAAACACATCTTCATAGGATACCCAAAGGTGACAGTTGGGTATACCTTCTATCTCAGATCCGAGGGCAAATTGTTTGTCGCTAAGAACGGGTCCTTTCTCGAGAAAGAGTTTCTCTCGAAAGAATTGAGTGGGAGGAAGATAGAACTTGATGAGGTTTTTGAACCTTTATTTCAACCAGAGAGTGATGCAACACACAAAGATGTTTTCTGTGGAGCCTACATCTGTTGAATAGGAAGTTAATTATAGTGATCATGAAGCTTCGGATCAAGTTGCTATCGAACCCCGTAGGTCGACAAGGATATGTACTACTCCTAAGTGGTACGGTAATCCTATCTTGGATATCATGTTGTTAGACAACAATGAACCTACGATCTATGGAGAAGCGATGGTGGGCCCATATTCCGACAAATGGTTAGAAGCCATGAAATCCGAGATAGGATCCATATATCAGAACAAAGTATGGACTTTGGTGGACTTGCCCGATGATCGGAAAGCCATTGAGATAAATGGGTCTTTAAGAAGAAGACGGACGTGGGCGGTAATGTTACCGTCTATGAAGCTCGACTTGTGGGAAAGAGTCTTTTCACAAGTTCAAGGAGTTGACTACGATGAGAATTTCTCACCCATAGCGATGCTTAAGTCCGTCGGAATCATGTTAGCATTAGCTGTATTTTTCGATTATGAAATCTTACAGATGGATGTCAAAACAAGTTTTCTTACTAGTTTTCGTAAGAAAAGTTGTATGTGATACAATAAAAGGTTTTGACGATCCTAAGAATGCTAAAAGGTATGCTAGCTCCAGCAATCCTTCTATGGACTAGAGCAGGCATCTCGAAATCGGAATATATGTTTTGATGGAGTGATCAAAGCTTTTAGGTTTATACAATGTTTTCTAGAAACTTGTATTTACAAGAAAGTGAGTGGGAGCACTACAATATTTCTGATAAGTATATGTGGATGACATATTGTTGATCTGAAATAATGTAGAATTTATGGAAAGCATAAACGGTTGTTTGAAGAGTGATTTTCAAAGGAAGACCTGGATAAAGCTGCTTACATATTGGGCATCAAGATCTATAGAAATAGATCAAGACGCCTGATGATACTTTCAAAGAACGCACACCTTGACATGTTTTTGAAAGAGTTCAAAATAGATCAGTCAAAGAAGGGGTTCTCACCTGAGTTGTAAGGTGTGAAGTTGAGTAAGACTCAAAGATTGACCACGGCAGAAGAAAGAGGAAGGACGAAGGTCGTCCCCTATGCTCTTGTCATAGGCTCTATACGGTATGCCATGCTGAGTACCACACCTGATGTGTGCCTTGCCACATGTCTGGCAAGAGGGTACAAAGGTGATCTAGGAGTAGATCACCAGATAGCGGTCAAAATTATCCATAGAGGAATAAGGAAATGTTTCTCGGTTATGGAGGTGATAAAGAGTTCGACGTAAAGAGTTACGTCGATGCAAGCTTAACACCTATCCGGATAGCTCTGAGTAGAGATACCGGATACGTATAATGGAGCAACAATTTGGAATAGCTCCAAGTGAACGTGGTAGCAGCATCTACGATATGACATAAAGTTTTGCGAAATACATAGGGATCTGAATATGGCAAGACCCGTTGACTACAACCTCTCTCAAAAGCATAACATGATCAAACCCAGAACTCTTTGAGTGTTTATCACATAGTGATGTGAACTAGATCATTGAGTCTAGTAGACTCTTGGATGTTGGTCACATGGCGATGTGACCTGTGAGTGTTAATCACATGGCGATGTGAACCAGATTATTGACTCTAGTGCAAGTGGGAGACTATTGGAAATATGCCCTAGAGGCAATAATAAATTGGTTATTATTATATTATATTTCATTGTTCATGATAATCGTTTATTATCCATGCTAGAATTGTATTGATAGGAAACTCAGATACATGTGTGGATACATAGACAACAACATGTCCCTAGTAAGCCTCTAGTTGACTAGCTCGTTGATCAATAGATGGTTACGGTTTCCTGACCATGGACATTGGATGTCGTTGATAACGGGATCACATCATTAGGAGAATGATGTGATGGACAAGACCCAATCCTAAGCCTAGCACAAAGATCGTGTAGTTCGTATGCTAAAGCTTTTCTAATGTCAAGTATCATTTCCTTAGACCACGAGATTGTGCAACTCCCGGATACCATAGGAGTGCTTTGGGTGTGCCAAACGTCACAACGTAACTGGGTGGCTATAAAGGTACACTACACGTATCTCCGAAAGTATCTGTTGGGTTGGCACGAATTGAGACTGGGATTTGTCACTCCGTGTAACGGAGAGGTATCTCTGGGCCCACTCGGTAGGACATCATCATAATGTGCACAATGTGACCAAGGAGTTGATCACGGGATGATGTGTTACAAAACAAGTAAAGAGACTTGCCGGTAACGAGATTGAACAAGGTATCGGGATACCGACGATCGAATCTCGGGCAAGTATCGTACCGCTAGACAAAGGGAATAGTATACGGGATTGATTGAATCCTTGACATCATGGTTCATCCGATGAGATCATCGTAACATGTGGGAGCCAACATGGGTATCCAGATCCCGCTGTTGGTTATTGGCCGGAGAGTTGTCTCGGTCATGTCTGCATGGTTCCCGAACCCGTAGGGTCTACACACTTAAGGTTCGATGACGCTAGGGTTATAGGGAATAGATATACGTGGTTACCGAATGTTGTTCGGAGTCCCGGATGAGATCCCGAACGTCACGAGGAGTTCTGGAATGGTCCGGAGGTAAAGATTTATATATGGGAAGTCCTGTTTTGGTCACCGGAAAGGTTTCGGGTGCTATCGGTAACGTACCGGGACCACCGGGAGGGTCCCGGGGGTCCACCAGGTGGGGCTACCTGCCCCAGAGGGCTGCGTGAGCCAAGTGTGAGAGGGGACCAGCCCCAGGTGGGCTGGTGCGCCCCCCCACCAGGGCCCAAGGCAAAGAGAGAAGGAAAAAAAGGGGAAACCCTAGGCTCAGATGGGCCTAAGGCCCACCTAGTGGTGCGCCCCCCTCTCTCCCCCCTTGGCTGCCCCCCTAGATGGGATCTAGGGCTGGCCGCCACCCCTAGGGGTGGAAACCTAGGTGGGGGCGCAGCCCCTCCCCTCCCCCTATATATACTTGAGGTATGGGGCTACCCAACACGCGTGATTTGCTCTCCCTGTTGGCACAGCCCTACCTCTCTCCCTCCTCGTCTCTCGTAGTGCTTGGCGAAGCCCTGCTGGAGTCCCGCGCTCCTCCACCACCACCACGCCGTCGTGCTGCTGCTGGATGGAGTCTTCCCCAACCTCTCCTTCTCCCCTTGCTGGATCAAGGCGTAGGAGACGTCACCGGGCTGTACGTGTGTTGAACACGGAGGTGCCGTCCGTTCGGCACTAGGATCATCGGTGATTTGGATCACGACGAGTACGACTCCATCAACCCCACTCACTTGAACGCTTTCGCTTTGCGATCTACAAGGGTATGTAGATGCACTCTCCTTCCCCTCGTTGCTAGATTACTCCATAGATTGATCTTGGTGATGCGTAGAAAATTTTGAATTTCTGCTACGTTCCCCAACACTTTTGTTGCAAGAGGTCGAGGATGAATTCCCATCTGACAGAGTCGAAGGCTTTTCTTATGTCCAGCTTGAAAAGAAGGGCGAGGGTCTTGCGTTTGGGAAGGCGTCGAGAAAAGTTCCGCACATACATGAAGTTGTCCTAAATGCTTCTCTTTTTAATGAAGGCACTTTGGGTGTTGGAGACGAGGGCATCCATATGAGGGGCGAGCCTCAAAGAGAGCACCTTAGTAAGGATTTTGGCGATGGCATGAATGAGGCTTATGGGCCTATAGTCAGAGATGCCCTCTGCACCATCCTTTTTGGGCAAGAGCACAATGTTGTCGGAGTTCAACCATTGAAGATTGGATGTGTGGAGGGAGTCAAAACGATGGATGACTCTCATGACATCGTTTTTGACAACGTCCCAATATTTCTTGAAAAAGATGCCCGTGAAGCCGTCCGGGCCGGTGCCTTGTCACTTGGCATCACCTTAATGGCCTCCCAAAGCTCCTCTTCGGTAATAGTGTCATCTAGGGTGTGCAGATCGACCGGCTGCACGTTGAGCTCCGCCCAATTGAAGTCAAGATTGCTCGTGTCTCCCTTCCCCATGACCACAAAGAAGTGGTCATGGATGATCTTTTCTTTTTCGCCATGGTCAGTAACCCATCCATTCGCGAGTTTGATTCGCTGAATATGGTTCTTCCTTCTCCGTCCATTTATACGATGATGGAAGAACTTTGTGTTTGCATCACCCTCTTTAAGGTTGGCAATCCAAGCGCATTGGCTCTTTCTGGCCCTCTGGAGCACAGCCAAGCTGATCACCCTATGTTTTAGCCTGGCACGGAGGTCGAGCTCCTCCGACGATAGGAGGCGCGCCTCCTACGCAATGTCTAGCCTCAGGATCACGAGAAGGGCCGCAATATTGGCTGCTGACAAAAGGCTTCTACTCCATGCCGTAAGACGAAGCGCGGTCTTCTTGAGCTTGTGATGCAGAATGAGATAAGGCTCCGTGTGTGGCACGCCTTCAGTCAATGCCTTTTGGACGACTTCGTGGAAGCCCGAAAGGGAGGTCCAGAAATTCTCAAACTTGAAAGACCGTGGCCTTTTGGGCCCTTTGTCGTCAGCAAGCAAAAGGGGTCAATGGTCGGAGAGGGATGAGGACAAGGAGTGCAACACATGGGTGTTGAAGGTGGTGTCCCACTCAGCGTTGCAGAAGAATGAGTCAAGCTTGCATAGGGTGGGATTTGTCCTCTCATTGCTCCAGGTGAAACGCCTATTCTAGAGATGGATCTCCTTGAGCTCGCAAGATTGCAAAGCGGCGTGAAAGCGGTTGATTCTGCTGCGGTTAACATTGCGCTTGTTTTTTCCCCTGGCATGATAAATTTGGTTGAAGTCACCAGTGGCGAGCCATCCCACGCCCAAGGGTGGCTTCTGGCTAAGCAGCGCGCAAATAAGGCATCTTTGGAGGCGTTGTCAGTGGGGCCGTAGACAGACGTGATTTTGAAGGAGGAGTCAGGAGCACGAATCTGCACCATGGCAGAGAGACAAAAGGTCGAGGTGGCGATGTCGGTAATCTCAAGAAGACTGTCATCCAATAGCAG
>NW_024114320.1:0-30947 GCF_003073215.2 Triticum urartu | reverse complement strand
CCAACTATTAAAATAAAAGTGTCCAAATGACAGTTAGACCCCACCTCTAAATATCTTTTTAAAGAAATGTTAAAAACTGTAGGTATGACACCTGGGCCCCACCGGCCCTCTTTGACCAGTCAACTGGGACTGTTGATTGCTGACTCAGCAGTCAACAGGTCCCACCTGTCATGGACATGCACACACTACTGGGTACACTTCTGTGTACCCATAGCAGTTCTGTATTTAATATTTTCGAGTTAAAAGAATTCTAGAAATTACATAATATTAATAAAACTTTGAAAATTAATATAAAATAAACTGTAATCCAGATGAAAATACTTTGTACATGAAAGTTTCTCAGAACGACGAGACGAATCCGAATACATAGTCCGTTCGTCCGCCACACGTCCCTAGCATAGAGAACATGCAACTTTCCCCCTCCGGTCCGTTTGTTCAAAAACACGAAACAACGGAAATACTTTCCTGGATATTTCCCTCCTTCGCCGGTATCACCTAGTACTACTCTAGGTCACTCCTAGCACCGCGTATTGCCTTGTTGTGTTTTGTGATGCTTCGATTGCTCTGTTATTTATTGTGTTCCCCCTCTGTTACTTCTTTCCGGTAGACCCCGAGACCGTGGTTGAACCAGTGATCGACTACTTCACCTTTGAGGATCTATTTCCGTCTGCAGAGCAACCAGGCAAGCCTCCCCTTGTTCAACCCGATATCGCCTATTCTTCTCTCTACTGCTTGCATTAGAGTAGTGTAGCATGTTACTGCTTTCCAATAATCCTATTCTGTTGCATAGCCTGTCATTGTTGCTACTGCTACCTCTTGAGCTTGCATTGGATTTCCCCGAAGAGGAAAGGATGATGCAGCAGAGTAGCGTAAGTATTTCCCTCAGTTTTTGAGAACCAAGGTATCAATCCAGTAGGAGGCCACGCTCAAGTCCCTCGTACCTGCACAAAATGATAGCTACTCGCAGCCAACGCGGTTAGCGGTTGTCAATCCCTTCACGGTCACTTACGAGAGTGAAATCTGATAGATATAATATTTTTGGTATTTTTGGTATAGAGATGCAAAGTGAAAAGTAAAAGGCAAAGTAAAAAAGCAAAGAAAGATTAAAGTGATGGAGATTGATATGATGAGAATAGACCCGGGGGCCATAGGTTTCACTAGTGGCTTCTCTCAAGAGCATAAGTATTCTATGGTGGGTGAACAAATTACTATTGAGCAATTGACAGAACTGAGCATAGTTAAGAGAATATCTAGGCATGATCATGTATATAGGCATCACGTCCGTGACAAGTAGACCAAAATGATTCTGCATCTACTACTATTACTCCACTCATCGACCGCTATCCAGCATGCATCTAGAGTATTAAGTTAAAAACAGAGTAACGCTTTAAGCAAGATGACATGATGTAGAGAGATAAATTCATGCAATATGAAATAAACCCCATCTTGTTATCCTCGATGGCAACGATGCAATACGTGCCTTGCTGCCCCTTCTGTCACTGGGAAAGGACACCGCGAGATCGAACCCAAAGCTAAGCACTTCTCCCATGGCAAGAACTACCAATCTAGTTGGCCAAACCAAACGGATAATTCGAAGAGACTTGCAAAGATAACTAATCATACATAAAAGAATTCAGAGAAGATTCAAATATTATTCATAGATAGACTTGATCATAAACCCACAATTCATCGGTCTCAAGAAACACACCACAAAAAGAAGAACATTACATCGAATAGATCTCCACGAGAGAGGGGGAGAACTTTGTATTGAGATCCAAAAAGAGAGAAGAAGCCATCTAGTTAATAACTATGGACCCGAAGGTCTGAGGTAAACTACTCACACTTCATCAGAGAGGCTATGATGATGTAGAAGCCCTCCATGATGACGGCCCTCTCCGGCGGAGCTCCGGAACAGGCCCCAAGATGGGATCTCGTGGATACAGAAAGTTGCGGCGGTGGAATTAGGTTTTTGGCTCCGTATCTGTTCGTTTGGGGGTACGTAGGTATATATAGGAGGAAGAAGTACGTCGGTGGAGCTTCGGTGGGCCCACGAGGGTGGGGGCGCACCTGGGGGTATAGGGCGTGCCCCCCTACCTTGTGCCCACCTCGAAGCTTCCTTGGCGTAGGGTCCAAGTCTCATGGGTCATATTCGGGAAGAAAATCACGTTCCATAAAGGTTTATTCTATTTGGACTCCATTTGATATTCTATTTCTTCGAAACACTGAAATAGGCAAAAAACAGCAATTCTGGGCTGGGCCTCCGGTTAATAGGTTAGTCCCAAAAAATAATCTAAAAGTGGAAAATAAAGCCCAATATAGTCCAAAACAGTAGATAATATAGCATGGAGCAATCAAAAATTATAGATACGTTGGAGACGTATCAGGCATCCCCAAACTTAATTCCTGCTCGTCCTCGAGTAGGTAAATGATAAAAAGAGAATTTTTGATGCGGAGTGCTACTTGGCATAATTTCAATGCAAATCTTCTTAATTGTGATATGAATATTCAGAATCGAAAGTTTCAAGACAAAAGTTTATATTGACATAAAAATAATAATACTTCAAGCATACTAACACATCAATTATGTCTTCTCAAAATAACATGGCCAAATAAAGTTATCCCTATGAAATCATATAGTCTGGCTATGCTCTATCTTCACCACACAAAGTATTTAAATCATGCACAACCCCGATGACAAGCCAAGCAATTGTTTCATACTCTAACTTTTTCAAAACTTTTTCAATCTTCATGCAAGAGATGAGCGTGAGCCATGGATATAGCACTATAGGTGGAATAGAATGGTGGTTGTGGAGAAGACAAAAGGAGGGGAAGATAGTCTCACATCAACTAGGCGTATCAATGGGCTATGGAGATGCCCATCAATAGATATCAATGTGAGTGAGTAGGGATTGCCATGCAACGGATGCACTAGAGCTATAAGTATATGAAAGCTCATCAAAAGAAACTAAGTGGGTGTGCATCCAACTTGCTTGCTCAAGAAGACCTATGGCATTTTGAGGAAGCCCATCATTGGAACATACAAGCCAAGTTCTATAATGTAAAACTCCCACTAGTATATGAAAGTGACAAAACGAGAGACTCTCTATCATGAAGATCATGGTGCTACTTTGAAGCACAAGTGTGGTAAAAGGATAGTAACATTGTCCCTTCTCTCTTTTTCTCTCATTTTTATTTTTTTTAATTTTTTTATTTGGGCCTTCTCTTTTTTATGTCCTCTTTTTTTCTCTTTTTTTGGGCTTCTTTGGCCTCTTTTATTTTTCGGCCGGAGTCTCATCCCGACTTGTGGGGGAATCATAGTCTCCATCATTATTTCCTCACTTGGGACAATGCTCTAAAAATGATGATCATCACACTTTTATTTTTCTTACAACTCAACAATTACAACTCGATACTTAGAACAAAATATGACTCTATATGAATGCCTCCGGTGGTGTACCGGGATATGCAATATGACAATGATGGAGTGTGTCATAATAAACGGAACGGTGGAGAGTTGCATGGCAATATATCTCGGAATGGCTATGGAAATGCCATAATAGGTAGGTATGGTGGCTGTTTTGAGGAAGGTATATGGTGGTGTATGATACCAACGAAAGGTGTGCGGTATTAGAGAGGCTAGCAAAGGTGAAAGGGTGAGAGAAAAAGTGCATATAATTCATGGACTCAACATGAGTCATAAAGAACTCATATACTTATTGCAAAAATCTAGAAGTTATCAAAGAAAAGCATTACGTGCATGCTCCTAGGGGGATAGATTGGTAGGAAAAGACCATCGCTCGTCCCCGACCGCCACTCATAAGGAAGACAATCAATAAATAAATCATGCTCCGACTTCATCACATAACGGTTCACCATACGTGCATGCTACGGGAATCACAAACTTTAACACAAGTATTCTTTAAATTCACAACTACTCAACTAGCATGACTCTAATATTATCACCTCCATATCTCAAAACAATTATCATTGTTCAATCTTTTCTTAGTATTCAATGCACTCAAAAGAAAGTTTCACAAATCTTGAATACCAAGCATGTTATTATTAAGCAAATTACCATGCTATTAAGAGACTCCCAAAATAATTTAAGTGAAGCATGAGAGATCAATAGTTTCTTTAAAACAAATCCACCACCGTGCTCTAAAAGATCTAAGTGAAGCACATAGAGCAAAATTATAACGCTCAAAAGATATAAGTGAAGCACATAGAGCAAAACTACATAGCTCAAAAAATATAAGTGAAGCACATAGAGAAGAATTATAACGCTCAAAAGATATAAGTGAAGCACATAGGGCAAAACTACTTAGCTCAAAAGGATATAAGTGAAGCACACATAGAGCAAAACTACTTAGCTCAAAAAGATATAAGTGAAGCACATAGAGTATTCTATCAAATTCTAATTCATGTATGGCTCTCTCAAAAGGTGTGTACAGCAAGGATGAATGTGGCATACTAAAACACAAAGACACAAATAATACAAGACGCTCCAAGCAAAACACATATCATGTTGGTGAATAAAAATATAGCTCCAAGTAAATTACCGATGGAAGTGGACGAAAGAGGGGATGCCTTCCGGGGCATCCCCAAGCTTCGACTTTTTGGTGTCCTTGGATTATCTTGGGTGTGCCATGGGCATCCCCAAGTTTAGGCTCTTTCCACTCCTTGTTCCATAATCCATCAAATGAATTCACCCAAAACTTGAAAACTTCACAACACAAAACTCAATAGAAATCTCGTGAGCTCCGTTAGAGAAAGAAAACAAAATACCACTTCAAGGTACTGTAATGAACTCATTATTTATTTATATTGGTGTTAAACCTACTGTATTCCAACTTCTCTATGAATTATAAACTATTTTACTAGCCATAGATTCATCAAAATAAGCAAACAACACACAAAAAACAGAATCTGTCAAAAACAGAACAGTCTGTAGTAATCTGTAACTAACGCAAACTTCTGGAACCCCAAAAATTCTAAAATAAATTTCTGGACGTGAGGAATTTATCTATTAATCATCTGCAAAAATAATTAACTAAATATCACTTTCCAAATAAAAATTACAGCAGTTCTCGTGAGCGCTAAAGTTTCTGTTTTTTACAGCAAGTTCAACAAGACTTTCCCCAAGTCTTCCCAACGGTTCTACTTGGCACAAACACTAAGTAAACACAAAAAACATAACAAAAACAGAGGCTAAATAAATTATTTATTGAATAACAGCAAGGAAAAATATTGGGTTGTCTCCCAACAAGCGCTTTTCTTTAAAGCCTTATAGCTAGGCATTGGTAATTTTAATGATGCTCACAAGAAAGACAAGAATTGAAGCACAAAAGGAGCATCATAAAGCATGTGACAAACACATATAAGTCTAAGATACTTCCTATGCATAGGCATCTTAAAGGCAAACATATTATCATAGCAAGCAAAAACTAGCATATGCAAGGAAGCGGAAAGAAACAATAGCAATCTCAACATAACGAGAGGTAATTTAGTAACATGAAAATTTCTACCACCATATTTTCCTCTCTTGTAATAATTATATGTAGGATCATAAGCAAATTCAAAAAAATAGCTATCACATAAAATATTTTCAACATGATCCACATGCATGCAAAGTTGACACTCTTTCAAAATAGTGGGATTAACATTAACTAAAGTCATGACCTTTCCAGACCCACTTTTATCAAAAATTTCATAAGATTGATCATTCTCCAAATTTGTGGGATCTAAAGTTGATACTCTTCCAAACCCACTTTCAGTAATATTGCAAACACTATTATCAATCTCATATTCATCATGGGGCTTAAATAAATTTTCAATATCATAAGAAGAATCACCCCAATCATGATCATTGCAACAAGTAGAGGACATAGCAAAACTAGCATCCCCAAGCTTAGGGTTTTGCATATTGTTAACACAATTGACATCAAGAGAGTTTATAGTAAAATCATTGCAATCATTCTTTTTATTCAAAGATCTATCATGAATCGCTTCATAAAGTAATTCATCACACTTTTCAGATTCATGAATTTCAAGCAAAACCTCATAAAGATAATCTAGTGCACAAAACTTACTAGCAACTGGTTCATCATAATTAGATCTCTTAAAAAGATTAGCAAGCGGATGAGGATCCATAGATCTTAGGTTCTCTGTTTAGTAATAAATAAACAACTATTCCAACCATACGAGCAAACAAGAAACATGCAAAAGAGGCGAATGGAGAGGGAGGATAGAGAGAGGGCGAATAAAAAGGCAAGGGTGAAGTGGGGGAGAGGAAAACAAGAGGCAAATGGCAAATAATGTAATGCGAGAGATAGGGATTGTGATGGGTACTTGGTATGTTGACGTTTTGCGTAGACTACCTGGCAACAGCGCCAGAAATTCTTCTTGCTACCTCTTGAGCTTGCGTTGGATTTCCCCGAAGAGGAAAGGATGATGCAGCAGAGTAGCGTAAGTATTTCCCTCAGTTTTTGAGAACCAAGGTATCAATCCAGTAGGAGGCCACACTCAAGTCCCTCGTACCTGCACAAAACGATAGCTACTCGCAACTAACGCGATTAGGGGTTGTCAATCCCTTCACAGTCACTTACGAGAGTGACATCTGATAGATATAATATTTTTGGTATTTTTGGTATAGAGATGCAAAGTGAAAAGTAAAAGGCAAAGTAAAAAAGCAAAGCAAGATTAAAGTAATGGAGATTGATATGATGAGAATAGACCCGGGGGCCATAGGTTTCACTAGTGGCTTCTCTCAAGAGCATAAGTATTCTACGGTGGGTGAACAAATTACTATTGAGCAATTGATAGAACTGAGCATAGTTATGAGAATATCTAGGCATGATCATGTATATAGGCATCACGTCTGTGACAAGTAGACCGAAACGATTCTGCATCTACTACTATTACTCCACTCATCAACCGCTATCCAGCATGCATCTAGAGTATTAAGTTAAAAACAGAGTAACGCTTTAAGCAAGATGACATGATGTAGAGAGATAAATTCATGCAATATGAAATAAACCCCATCTTGTTATCCTCGATGGCAACGATGCAATACGTGCCTTGATGCCCCTTCTGTCACTGGGAAAGGACACCGCAAGATCGAACCCAAAGCTAAGCACTTCTCCATGGCAAGAACTACCAATCTAGTAGGACAAACCAAACGGATAATTCGAAGAGACTTGCAAAGATAACTAATCATACATAAAAGAATTCAGAGAAGATTCAAATATTATTCATAGATAGACTTGATCATAAACCCACAATTCATCGGTCTCAACAAACACACCACAAAAAGAAGAAGATTACATCGAATAGATCTCCACGAGAGAGGGGGAGAACTTTGTATTGAGATCCAAAATGAGAGAAGAAGCCATCTAGCTAATAACTATGGACCCGAAGGTCTGAGGTAAACTACTCACACTTCATCTGAGATGCTACGATGATGTAGAAGCCCTCCGTGATGACGGCCATCTCCGGCGGAGCTCCGAAACAGGCCCCAAGATGGGATCTCATGGATACAGAAAGTTGCGGCGGTGGAATTAGGTTTTTGGCTCCGTATCTGTTCGTTTGGGGGTACGTAGGTATATATAGGAGGAAGAAGTACGTCGTTGGAGCTTCGATGGGCCCACGAGGGTGGGGGCATGCCTGGGGGTATAGGGCGCCCCCCTACCTCATGCCCACCTCGAAGCTTCCTTGGCGTAGGGTCCAAGTCTCCTAGGTCATATTCGGGAAGAAAATCATGTTCCAGAAAGGTTTATTCCGTTTGGACTCCGTTTGATATTCCGTTTCTTCGAAAAACTGAAATAGGCAAAAAAATAGCAATTCTGGGTTGGGCCTCCGGTTAATAGGTTAGTCCCAAAAATAATATAAAAGTGGAAAATAAAGCCCAATATAGTCCAAAACAGTAGATAATATAGCATGGAGCAATCAAAAATTATAGATACGTTGGAGATGTATCACTACGTTGTTACCTTTACCTGCAATCCTAAATGCTTAGTATAGGATGCTAGTTTTCTATTAGTGGCCCTTCATTCTTGTCCGTCTGCCATGATATACTATCAGGTCGTGATCACTTGGGAGGTGCTCACGGGTATATATACTATACATATTACACATGATACATGTTGTGACTAAAGTCGGGTCGGCTCATAGAGTACCCGCAAGTGATTTTCATGTGGGGGCTGAAAGGACAGGTGGTTCCATCCCGGTAGTGGTGGGCCTGGGTTCTTGACGGCCCCCGACTGTTACTTTGTGGCGAAGCGACAGGGCAGGTTGAGACCACCTAGGAGAGAGGTGGGCCTGGCCCTCGTCGGCGTCCGTGGTTACTTCAAAATAACACGCTTAACGAGATCTTAGTATTTGATCTGAGTCTGGCCGCTGGCCTATACACACTAACCAACTACGCGGGAACAGTTATGGGCACTCGACGTCGTGGTATCAGCCGAAGCCTTCGTGACGTCAGCGACTGAGCGGCGCGCGCCGGGTTGGACCGCGTAACGCAACTTCATTTGTAATGGAGGTTGCTAGGTCTACTCACCGGCCACGTACGCAACGTGCAAGTGTGCAATGGGCGATGGGCCCAGACCCCTGCGCGCATAGGGTTTAGACCAGCGTGCTAACCTCTCTGTTGTGCCTAGGTGGGGCTGCAACGTGTTGATCCTCCGAGGCCGGGTATGACTCAGGAAAGTGTGTCCGGCCAAAGGGGATCGAGCGTGTTGGGAAATGTGGTGCACCCCTGTAGGGAAGTTTATCTATTCGAATAGCCGTGTCCCTCGGTAAAAGGACGACCCAGAGTTGTACCTTGACCTTATGACAACTAGAACCGGATACTTAATAAAACACACCCTTCCAAGTGCCAGATACAACCCGGTGATCGCTCTCTCACAGGGCGACGAGGAGAGGATCGTCGGGTAGGATTATGCTATGCGATGATACTTGGTTAACTTACCATCTACTCTCTTCCACTGCTTCAAGATGGAGGCTGCCAGAAGCGTAGTCCTCGATAGGACTAGCTATCCCCCTCTTATTCTGGCATTCTGCAGTTCAGTCCACAGATACTACCCATTTCATTGATACCAATGCATATGTAGTGTAGATCCTTGCTTGCGAGTACTTTGGATGAGTACTCATGGTTGCTTTGCTTCTTCTTTTTCCCCCTTTCCTGGTTATTGCGATCATATGATGGAGTCCATGTGCCAGAGGATCCCGAGGATGATTCTACATGGAGTTCGGCTTCGAGGAGTAGTTAGGAGGTCCCAAGCAGGAGGTCTTGCCTTTTCGATCGTTGTTGCTTTTGTGCTAGCCTTCTTAAGGAAAACTTGTTTAACTTATGTTTGTACTCAGATATTGTTGCTTCCGCTGACTCTTGTGTCTTCGAGCATTTGTATTCGAGCCTTCGATGCCCCTGGCTTGTAATATAAAGCTTCTATTATTTTATTTGTGTTTAGAGTTGTGTTGTGATATCTTCCCATGAGTTCTCGATCTTGATCGTACACGTTTGCGTGTATGATTGGTGTACGATTGAATCGGGGGCGTCACATAGATCCCGCCACGACACTCTTCTTGGAACTGCACCAACTAACAACTCAACCATTTAATAAAAACACGTATCCGGTTTGTGACTTAGAGTCATCCGGATCAGTGTCAAAGCTTGCATCGACATAACCGTTTACGACGAGCTCTTTGTCACCTCCATATACGAGAAACATATCCTTAGTCCTTTTCAGGTATTTCAGGATATTCTTGACCACTGTCCAGTGATCCATTCCTAGATTACTTTGGTACCTCCCTGCTAAACTGATAGCAAGGCACACATCAGGTCTGGTACATAGCATTACATACATGACAGAGCCTATGGCTGAAGCATAGGGAACACCTTTCATTTTCTCTCTATCTTCTCATGTGGTCAGGCATTGAGTCTGACTCAACTTCACACCTTGTAATACAGGCAAGAACCCTTTCTTTGCCTGATCCATTTTGAACTTCATCAAAACTTTATCAAGGTATGTGCTTTGTGAAAGTCCAATTAATCGTCTTGATCTATCTCTATAGATCTTGATGCCCAATATACAAGCAGCTTCACCGAGGTCTTTCATTGAAAAATTCTTATTCAAGTATCCTTTTATGCTATTCAGAAATTCAGTATTATTTCCGATCAATAATATGTCATCTACATATAATATCAGAAATGCTACGGAGCTCCCACT
This sequence comes from Triticum urartu, assembly GCF_003073215.2. Taxonomy (NCBI): domain Eukaryota; kingdom Viridiplantae; phylum Streptophyta; class Magnoliopsida; order Poales; family Poaceae; genus Triticum; species Triticum urartu. Next base: position 20,724 of record NW_024114320.1, on the reverse strand, counting down.
CACTTTCTTGTAAATACGTGCTTCTCCAAAAGTCTGTATAAAACCATATGCTTTGATCACTCTATCAAACCTTATATGCCAACTACGAGAGGCTTGCACCAGTCCATAAATGGATCGCTGGAGCATGCACACTTTGTTAGCACCTTTTGGATCGACAAAACCTTCTGGTTGCATCATATACAACTCTTCTTTAAGATATCCATTAAGGAATGCAGTTTTGACATCCATTTGCCAAATTTCATAATCATAAAATGCGGCAATTGCTAACATGATTCGGACGGACTTAAGCATTCCTATGGGTTAGAAGGTCTCATCATAGTCAACTCCTTGAACTTGTCGAAAACCTTTTGCAACAAGTCAAGCTTTGTAGACAGTAATATTACCGTCAGCGTCAGTCTTCTTCTTGAAGATCCATTTATTCTCTATGTCCTGCCGATCATCGGGCAAGTCAACCAAAGTCCATACTTTGTTCTCATACATGGATCCCATCTCAGATTTCATGGCCGCAAGCCATTTTGCGGAATCTGGGCTCATCATCGCTTCCTCATAGTTCGTAGGTTCGTCATGGTCAAGTAACATGACTTCTAGAACAGGATTACCATACCACTCTGGTGCGGATCTTACTCTGCTTGACCTACGAGGTTTGGCAGTAACTTGATCAGAAGTTTCATGATCATCATCATTAGCTTCCTCACTTACTAGTGTAGGAATCACCGGAACTGATTTCAGTGATGAACTACTTTCCAATAGGGGAGAAGGTACAATTACCTCATCAAGTTCTACTTTCCTCCCACTCACTTCTTTTGAGAGGAACTCCTTCTCTAGAAAGGATCCATTCTTAGCAACGAATATCTTGCCTTCGGATCTGTGATAGAAGGTGTACCCAACAGTCTCCTTTGGGTATCCTATGAAGACACATTTCTCCGATTTGGGTTCGAGCTTATCAGGTTGAAGCTTTTTCACATAAGCATCGCAGCCCCAAACTTTAAGGAACGACAACTTGGGTTTCTTGCCAAACCATAGTGCATAAGGTGTCATCTCAATGGATTTAGATGGTGCCCTATTTAATGTGAATGCAGCTGTCTCTAAAGCATAACCCCAAAACGATAGCGGTAAATCAGTGAGAGACATCATAGATCACACCATATCTAATAAAGTGCGGTTACGACGTTCGAAGACACCATTACGTTGTGGTGTTCCACGTGGTGTGAGTTGCGAAACTATTCCGCATTGTTTCAAATGAAGTCCAAACTCATAACTCAAATATTCACCTCCATGATCAGATCGTAGAAACTTGATTTTCTTGTTACGATGATTTTCCACTTCACTCTGAAATTCTATGAACTTTTCGAATGTTTCAGACTTATGTTTCATTAAGTAGATATACCCGTATCTGCTCAAATCATCTGTGAAGGTGAGAAAATAATGATATCCGCTGCGAGCTTCAATGTTCATTGGACCACATACATCAGTATGTATGATTTCCAATAACTCTGTTGCTCGCTCCATTGTTCCGGAGAACGGAGTTTTAGTCATGTTGCCCATGACGCATGGTTCGCAAGTACAAAGTGATTCATAATCAAGTGATTCCAGAAGTCCATCAGAATGGAGTTTCTTCATGCGCTTTACACCAATATGACTTAAACGGCAGTGCCACAAATAAGTTGCACTATCATTATCAACTCTGCATCTTTTGGCTTCAATACTATGAACAAGTGTATCGCTACTATCAAGATTTAGTAAAACTAGACCACTCATCAAGGGTGCATGACCATAAAAGATATTACTCATATAAATAGAACAACAATTATTCTCTGATTTAAATGAATAACTATCTCGCATCAAAAAAGATCCAGATATAATGTTCATGCTCAACGCTGGCACCAAATAACAATTATTTAGGTCTAAAACTAATCCCGAAGGTAGATGTAGAGGTAGCGTGCCCACGGCGATCACATCGACTTTGAAACCATTTCCCACGTGCATTGTCACCTCGTCGACGATCACATCGACTTAGGTTTCTTCACTTGAGCAGCAACTGGCTTGCTGTTCTTCTTGAAGTTCCCCTTCTTCCCTTTACCCTTTTTCTTGAAACTGGTGGTCTTGTTGACCATCAACACTTGATGCTCCTTCTTGATTTCTACCTCCGCAGCCTTTAGCATTGCGAAGAGCTCAGGAATCATCTTATCCATCCCTTGCATATTACAGTTCATCACGAAGCTCTTGTAGCTTGGTGGCAGTGATTGAAGAACTCTGTCAATGACACTATCATCAGGAAGATTAACTCCCAGTTGAGTCAAGTGGTTGTGGTACCCAGACATTCTGAGTATATGTTCACTGACAGAACTATTCTCCTCCATCTTGCAGCTGTAGAACTTATTGGAGACTTCATATCTCTCAATCCAGACATTTGCTTGAAATATTAACTTCAACTCCTGGAACATCTCCTATGCTCCATGACGTTCAAAACATCGTTGAAGTCCCGGTTCTATGCTGTAAAGCATGGCACACTGAACTATCGAGTAGTCATCAGCTATGCTCTGCCAGGTGTTCACAACATCTGGTGTTGCTCCTGCAGCGGGTTTGTCAGCTAGCGGTGCTTCCAGGACGTAATTCTTCTGTGCAGCAATGAGGATAATCCTCAAGTTACGGACCCAGTCTGTGTAGTTGCTACCATCATCTTTAAACTTAGCTTTCTCTAGGAACGCATTAAAATTCAATGGAACAATAGCACGGGCCATCTATGTACAACAACATAGACATGCAAAATACTATTAGGTACTAAGTTCATGATAAATTAAAGTTCAATTAATCAAATTACTTAAGAACTCCCACTTAGATATACATCTCTCTAATCATCTAAGTGATCACGTGATCCACATCAACTAAACCATGTCCGATCATCACGTGAGATGGAGTAGTTTTCAATGGTGAACATCACTATGTTGATCATATCTACTATATGATTCACGCTCGACCTTTCAGTCTCAGTGTTCCGTGGCCATATCTGCATATGTTATGCTCGTCAAGTTTAACCCGAGTATTCTGCATGTGCAAAACTGGCTTGCACCCGTTGTATGTGAGCGTAGAGCTTATCACACCCGATCATCACATGGTGTCTCGGCACGACGAACTGTAACAACGGTGCATACTCAGGAAGAACACTGATAACCCACAAGTATAGGGGATTGCAACAGTTTTCGAGGGTAGAGTATTCAACCCAAATTTATTGATTCGACACAAGGGGAGCCAAAGAATATTCTCAAGTATTAGCAGTTGAGTTCTCAATTCAAACACACCTGGAAACTTAATATCTGCAGCAAAGTGTTTAGTAGCAAAGTAATATGATAGTAGTGATAACGGTAGCAAAAGGTAACAGTAGTAAAAGTAATGTTTTGGGTATTTTGTAATGATGATAGCAATAGCAACGGGAAAGTAAATAAGCGAAGAACAATATATGGAAAGCTCATAGGCAATGGATCGGTGATAGAGAATTATGCCGGATGCGGTTCATCATGTAACAGTCATAACCTAGGGTGACACAGAACTAGCTCCAGTTCATTGATATAATGTAGGCATGTATTCCGAATATAGTCATACGTGCTTATGGAAAAGAACTTGCATGACATCTTTTGTCCTACCCTGCCATGGCAGCGGGGTCCTTATGGAAACTAAGGGATATTAAGGCCTCCTTTTAATAGAGAACCGGAACAAAGCATTAACACATAGTGAATACATGAACTCCTCAAACTACGGTCATCACCGGTAAGTATCCCAATTATTGTCACTTCGGAGTTAACGGATCATAACACATAATAGGTGATGACCCACAAGTATAGGGGATCTATTGTAGTCCTTTCGATAAGTAAGAGTGTCGAACCCAACGAGGAGCAGAAGGAAATGATAAACGGTTTTCAGCAAGGTATTCTCTGCAAGTACTGAAATAAGTGGTAACAGATAGAATGTAATGAGATAATTTGTAACGAGCAACAAGTAACAAAAGTAAATAAAGTGCAGCAAGGTGGCCCAATCCTTTTTGTAGCAAAGGACAAGCCTGGACAAACTCTTATATAAGGAAAAGCGCTCCCGAGGACACATGGGAATATCGTCAAGCTAGTTTTCATCATGTTCATATGATTCGCTTTCGGTACTTTGATAATTTGATATGTGGGTGGACCGGTGCTTGGGTGCTGTTCTTATTTGAACAAGCATCCCACTTATGATTAACCTCTATTGCAAGCATCCGCAACTACAACAAAAGTATTAAGGTAAACCTAACCATAGCATGAAACATATGGATCCAAATCAGCCCCTTACGAAGCAACGCATAGACTAGGGTTCAAGCTTCTGTCACTCTAGCAACCCATCATCTACTTATTACTTCCCAATGCCTTCCTCTAGGCCCAAATAATGGTGAAGTGTTATGTAGTCGACGTTCACATAACACCACTAGAGGCTAGACAACATACATCTCATCAAAATATCGAACGAATACCAAATTCACATGACTACTAATAGCAAGACTTTTCCCTTGTCCTCAGGAACAAACGTAACTACTCACAAAGCATAAACACGTTCATAATCAGAGGGGTATTAATATGCATAAAGGATCTGAACATATGATCTTCCACCAATTAAACCAACTAGCATCAACTACAAGGAGTAATTAACACTACTAGCAACCTACTAGCACCAATCCCGGACTTGAAGACAAGAATCGGATACAAGATATGAACTAGGGTTTTGAGATGAGATGGTGCTGATGAAGATGTTAATGGAGATTGCCCTCTCCCGATGAGAGGAGCGTTGGTGATGACGATGGCGATGATTTCCCCCTCTGGGAGGGAAGTTTCCCCGACAGAACAGCTCTGCCGGAGCTCTAGATTGGATCCGCCAAGGTTCCTCCTCGTGGCGGCGGAGTTTCGTCGTGAAAGGTTGCTTCTGATTTTTTTTCTCGACGAAAGACTTCATATAGGAGAAGATGGTCATCGGAGAGCCACCAGGGGGCCCACGAGGCAGGGGGCGCGCCCTAGGGGGCACCCCCCACCCTCTTGAGAAGGGTGTGGGCCCCCTGGTCTTCATCTTTGGCGAGGATTTTTCATTATTTATTATAAGGTGTTCCGTGGAGTTTCAGGACTTTTGGAGTTATGCAGAATAGGTCTCTAATATTTGCTCCTTTTCCAGCCCAGAATTCCAGCTGCCGGCATTCTCCCTCCTTATGTAAACCTTGTAAAATAAGAGAGAATAGGCATAAGTATTGTGACATAATGTGAAATAACAGCCCATAATGCAATCAATATCGATATAAAAGCATGATGCAAAATGGACGTATCAACTCCCGAAGCTTAGACCTCGCTTGTCCTCAAGCGAAAAGCCGAAATCGAAAAATATGTCCACATGTTTAGAGATGAAGGTGCTGATAAAAATAAAATACGGACATGAGGGCATCATGATCATTCTTATAAAAGCAACTTATATAATTTTTTGTCATATGATCTCTAATGCTAGAGTAATAATTCAATCACAATATCAAGTATGAATCGTAAACTTTATTGAAAACTAACAAACTACAATCTCGGTCATTGAAGCAATTACAATTTATCATAACATAGGAAAGAGTCAATGTATAAGAGCTTTTCAGCAAGTCCACATACTCAACTATCATATAATCTTTCACAATTGCTGACACTCACGCAATACTTATGGGTGTGGAGTTTTAATCGGACACAGAGAAAGATAGGGGCTTATAGTCTTGCCTCCCAACGTTTTACCTCAAGGGTAATGTCAACAGTAATAGTTCATGAAAACTCACATCCAATTAGCCATATATACCAGGATCTTTCCAACATACTGTGCTTGCCAAAGGATAAAGTGTAAAAAGGAAGGGTGAAAATCACCATGACTCTTGCATAAGGTAGAAGATAATGATAAAAGATAGGCCCTTCGCAGAGGGAAGCAGAGGTTGCCATGCGCTTTTATGGTTGGATGCACAAAATCTTAATGCGAAAGAACGTCACTTTATATTGCCCCTTGTGATATGAACCTTTATTATGCAGTCCGTCGCTTTTATTACTTCCACATCACAAGATCGTATAAAGCTTATTTCTCCCACACCAATCAATCATACATATTTAGAGAGCAATTTTTATTGCTTTGCACCGATGACAACTTACTTGAAGGATCTTATTCAATCCGTAGGTAGATATGGTGGACTCTCATGGCAAAACTGGTTTAAGGGTATTTGGAAGCACAAGTAGTATCTCTACTTGGTGCAATGAATTTGGCTAGCATGAGGGGGAAAGGCAAGCTCAACATGTTGGAAGATCCAAGACAATATAATTTATCTCAGATGTAAGAAAACATCACCCATTATGTTGTCTTCCTTGTCCAATGTCAACTCTTTAGCATGTCATATTTTAATGAGTGCTCACAATCATAAAAGATGTCCAAGATAGTATATCTATATGTGAAGACCTCTCTCTCTTTATTACTTCCTATTAATTGCAACGATGACCAAAACTATGCTTGTCAACTCTCAACAACATTTATTCATCATACTTTTTCTACGTGAGCTCATTACTCTCCATGGGATCCATACGATATCTTTGTTTCTTTTTATTTCTTTCTCTTTTCTTTTATTCACTTAGGATCATGGCAAAACAATCAAGCCCTTGAGTCAACACTAATCTTTATTATATAGCTCACGAACTCGATTACATAGAAGGATAATAAAGCAAAACTCACAACTAGATCATGCCACAAACTTTATTCTACTAGATCAAAATACTGCTAATAAGATCGAACTAAGGAAAATGGTAAAGATAGGAGTTGTGATACGATACCGGGGCACTCCCCCAAGCTTGGCGGTTGCCAAGTGGAGTGCCCATACCAGATACTCAATTCTTCTTTGTTGGAGGAGACGGTGGTGATTTTGTTGATGGCGTAGGCTTATTCCTTAATTTGCACTTGAGGACAGAATTTTGGTCCCTTAGGTCCTCGATCTCCTGCTCCAAGCTTAGTATCTCTTTGCATAGTTCCTGCTTGTTCTCCTGCAGGAGGCGAAAAGGGATAAACTCGATCTTACGTTTCTTTACCCTATCCGGGAGGCTTGACTTTTTGAACTCCACATGCATGTCCCCAGGTTGAGGTAGTGGGACTTCATCTTCATCTGAGCTCGTCTCCTCCTTTCCCTTGGGTTCATAGTCTTCTTCTTCTTCCATAGTCCAACCACAATGTTCCACATCCCCATAGACCTTAGGATCTGCAAGGTAATCAGCCACATAGCTTTCTCCTTCCGAATCCTGGGATGACATGTTGCTCTGTCTGCAGCAGGACAGCTCAAAACAAAGATAAGGGGGTTTTGCGTGATACGGGAGTCAAAACTCCCGGGAGATTATATAATGAATTTTTACCGACCAAAATGTGTATCGTGCAAGAAAACGGAGTCCGGAAGGCACACGAGGTGCTCACGAGGTAGGGGCGCACCCAGGGGGGTAGGGCGCGCCCTCCACCCTCGTGTCCTTCCCGGACTGCTACTTAATTTTCTATTTTTCTAAATATTCCAAAACGGAGAAATATTGCCTTAAAAATAGTTTTGGAGTCAGTTTTCTTACCGTACCACATACCTATTCCTTTTCGGAGCCTGAAACATTCTGGAAAGTGTCCCTTATGTATTCCTTCGGGGTTACGGTTTCAATAATATTGGTTCCAACATTTATGGGATTACCTGAGATATAGTGTTTGATTCTTTGACTGTTTACCACCTTCGGATTTGTGCCTTCGAAGTTGTTGATTTTTATGGCACCGGAACGATAGACCTCCTCGATAATATAGGGGCCTTCCCATTTAGAGAGAAGTTTCCCTGCAAAAAATCTTAAACGAGAGTTGTATAGCAATACATCTATACCTACTATTAAAGGGAATAGATATTCTTAGTTTGGTTCCCCTTTGTTTCGTCCCGTTTTGAGTTTTTTTGAAAAGGTTACACACAACATTATTAGATACACATGACACGTATAGCCATGATTATGTACTAGAAAAAAAAGTACTAGGCACGTCCCTACGTCCGGACTCTAAAACACCTATAGCCATGGTCATGTATACATATACTAGGAAAAAAAGATGTACTAACCACATCCGAACTCTAAACATAAAAGGGAAAGTACAAACGTATGTATACAAGGAATAGAAAACCGAAGACAATTCTTCACTCGGTCAAAAAAAGGATAAGGCACATGATAACATTATCTATTCTACAATGGACATCCTCTCTCAAATTGGCTGTTCACAAAGCCAACTATTTCACGATAGAGTTCCCCTTTTTTTCCCGGATAGACTCCCATATGCACGGTCGTGTTGATATATTTTTTGCATGGTCACGGCTGACTCCCATATGCATGGCTGTGGTGATATTTTTTTGCATGGTCACGGCTGTGTTATAGCAAATTAGAGGTCATAGATCACCATACATCTAAAAAATGAATATATTATTTTGATCTGTATACTTTCAGCATAAGAAATATGGTCTATTGATCTTAATTTTACACCCCCGCGAAAAAAAGATATTGATTTTTACGGTTGAGATTAAAAGATAGAAATCCAAAAAAAGATTAAAAAATAGAAAAAGTTACGCATAACTATAGTTATGTACACATGAATTTAAGTTAGCATCTATACCTACTATATTGTCCCGTTTTGAATATATTTTTTAAAACTACCAGCAACTGCTAGCTTTTTATATTATGAGGCAGGGAGCAATATTTACAAGGCCGTACGCACGGTCTGAAGGAAGAAGTTCAGAGAAAAGAAAGAGGACCTAGGGAACACAGTGGGTAGGGTGCTCTCTCACGTCGTAACCCCAAAGGGATGCTGCATGCATCTTGCTCCCGCCACTCTCCATGATTCCAAGGATCCCAGAACTGCTTGGAGGATGACCTAGGGCGCGGCTATCTTCTTCTGGAACACTCTGCGGTTGTGTTTGAGCCAAAGCTCCCATGAGATGAGTATGGTGAGAGACCGGACACCTTTCTGATGCTCAACAGATGTGGCATTGAGGATATGAGACTAGAATGTCTCCGAGCGGTTGCTATCCAGCCAAGTGTTCGGGTCGGGGGCGGCGTAGCCATACCCGCCGGCCGCAGTGCTACAGATCCGACGCGCCTCCGGGCAGTGCCATAGTAGGTGAACTGAGGTTTCTGGGTTGCGAACACATAGCGATGATGAAAATTGAAAATGTAGAGATGGCACTTGGACAGGATCCTCTCCTCCCTATGCTCCTCTCTCTCTCTGCATGATGCGTAGTGGCACATGCAACAACAGTTCACACCCGTTTTGAGTATTTTTACGTGCACTATTTTTCAGTTTTGTCCGTTTTGTGACAAACATACGTGCAAACAAACAAAACCGGGACAATATGAACAAAACCAGGACATACCATTAAAAGAAACTTAATTGAAACAAAAGCGAAGTGGCCGGTCACACGTCATAACTTGACCCAAAAATATACATGGGAGTCCAAACTAGCTACAAGCTACAGGGTGCTAGCTAGCTTGATTCTTTCCCGGCTAAACACATGAGTACATGTCAAGCAGGCTGGTGGATCGATCTGGCGACAACTACATGGCTCGATTAATTGCTCCCTGAGAACTTGCGCGGGATTCAACTAACAGGTGCACAACCCTAGCTTCAATGATTCAAGTTAGTCTTTTATTTATAGCTGCTTGAATTTTTTTCTTTTCTGCTCTTCCTATCCGAGCGTCCACGCATCATGTTTTTATAGCTAAACTGACTATACAGTAAGTAACTGTTCTATAATGAGGAGAAAATGAGGTATTTTCATATTCCTACAATTCCCTTTTTTTCACAGGCTCATGTATTTCTATGTGGCATGACATGGATTTTGCATAAGTCTAAATGTGCTAGAGAAATATTTTGCAAGGATTGGGATCCTCTCGGTGCAATGCAGATTAGCATGCATGTTACCTTTCTTTGTTTAGCTTCAAGGAGAATTACTTCTTTTTTTCATCTTCAAGGCCAAAATCATATTACTATTTTGATCGTGCTTTCAGGAAAAGTGATACTTACTTATGCTAATTTGCATATCTTGGTATATGCAAAGGAGTAACTGAACAACTACCCGTGCAAGCTCACATTGATCAATCAAGGTTAGCTTTTCTATAGTATTGATTGATTGTTGAATAGTCATGCAAAGTAGACTTTTGCAAAGATGGTGAAAGCACCTAATTTTTATTCATCTGGGAATAATTTATGTGTATCATACATCAAATTATTGCTTATGTTTTAGGCCGTGTTTAGGCTTAAATCATCACTTGCTTATTGGGATAGGAGAGTGAGGTGATTTTTTCTCCTATTGCAACGTACAAACATATTTAGGTGGCACTTTCGGATGTTATTATGCCATGATGATGGTAGTTTCGATGGAAAATGGGAAAAATAATTTCTCTCCCGTTGCAACGCACGGGCATATGTGCTAGTAATCACCTACATTAAACTCACGCTTTTGTATCCTTCTGTCATGCCATCTTTTAACCTTTTCTTTAAACAACTTGGCATTTTCATAAGCTTGGGTTCTCCATTCATCAAGTGAGCTAATATCAAATAACCTCTTTTCACCGGCAAGTTTGAAATCATAGTTGAGCTCTTTAATAGCCCAATATGCCTTATGTTCTAGTTCGATAGGTAAGTGACATGCTTTTCCATATACCATTTTATACGGAGACATACCCATAGGATTTTTACATGCAGTTCTATAGGCCCATAATGCATCATCAAGTTTCTTGGACCAATTCTTTCTATACCTATTGACAGTCTTTTGCAAAATTAATTTGAGTTCTCTATTACTCAATTCTACTTGACCACTAGACTGTGGGTGATACGGAGATGCAATTCTATGATTGACGTCATATTTAGCAAGCATTTTACGGAAAGCACCATGAATAAAATGTGAACCACCATCAGTCATTAAATATCTAGGGACTCCAAACCTCGTAAAAATAACTTCTTTAAGCATTTTAATAGAAGTGTTATGATCAGCACTACTAGTTGGAATAGCTTCTACCCACTTAGTAACATAATCAACAGCAACTAAAATATGTGTATATCCATTAGAGGCATGAAAAGGTCCCATATAATCAAAGCCCCAAACATCAAACGGTTCAATAAAAAGTGAATAATTCATAGGCATTTCTTGACCTCTACTAATATTACCAATTCTTTGACATTCATCACAAGATAGGACAAACTTACGGGCATCCTTGAAGAGAGTAGGCCAATAAAACCGGATTGCAATACCTTATGTGCAGTTCTATCTCCCGCGTGGTGTCCTCCATAAGTTTCGGAGTGGCACTTGCGTAGGATCTGTTCCTGTTCATGCTTAGGTACACAACGTCTAGTAACACCATCTACTCCTTCTTTATAAAGATGTGGGTCATCCCAAAAGTAATGTCTTAAATCATAGAAGAACTTTTTCTTTTGTTGGTATGTGAAGCTAGGTGGTATAAATTTAGCAACTATGTAATTAGCATAATCAGCATACCAAGGGGTACTACGAGAAGTACTTATGACATTTAATTGTTCATCAGGAAAACTATCATCAATAGGTAGTGGGTCATGAAGAACATTCTCTAACCTAGATAAGTTGTCTGCAACGGGGTTTTGAGCTCCTTTTCTATCAACAATATGCAAATCAAATTCTTGTAGCAAGAGAACCCATCTAATAAGTCTAGGTTTAGCATCTTTCTTTTCCATAAGATATTTAATAGAAGCATGATCAGTGTGGGTAGTTACTTTAGAATCAACAATATAAGGCCTGAACTTATCACAAGCAAATACAACTGCTAAAAGTTCTTTTTCAGTAGTAGCATAATTTCTTTGAGCATTGTCTAGAGTCTTACTAGCATAATGGATAACATTTAATTTCTTATCAACTCTTTGCCCTAGAACAGCACCTACAACATAATCACTAGCATCACACATAATTTCAAAGGGTAAATTCCAATCAGGTGGCTGAACAATAGGTGCAGAGACTAATGCTTTCTTAAGTATTTCAAATGCTTCTACACAATCATCATCAAAGACAAATGGTATATCTGTTTGTAATAAATTAGTCAGAGGCCGAGAAATTTTTGAGAAGTCCTTGATGAACCTCCTATAAAATCCGGCGTGACCAAGGAAACTTCTTATACCTTTGATGTCCTTGGGACATGGCATCTTTTCAATAGCATCAACCTTGGCTTTATCAACTTCGATACCTCTTTCAGAGACTTTATGCCCCAAAACAATACCTTCATTAACCATAAAGTGGCACTTTTCCCAATTCAAGACAATATTAGTTTCTTCACATCTCTGCAAAACTCGATCAAGATTGCTCAAGCAATCATCAAAAGAAGATCTATAGACGGAAAAGTCGTCGATGAAAACCTCACAAATCTTTTCACAAAAGTCAGAGAATATAGCCATCATGCATCTTTGAAAAGTAGCAGGTGCATTACATAAACCAAAAGGCATACGTCTATAAGCAAAAGTACCAAATGGGCATGTAAAAGTAGTCTTTGGTTGATCTTTAGCCGACACAGGTATTTGAGAGAAACCAGAATAACCATTAACTGTATCCTAGCATTAACTGTATTTGAGAGAAACCAAGCCAATAGTAACAACATTCTTTTCGCTGTCTATCCTAGCATTAACTGTATTCAAGAAGGGTCTACCAAATATAATGGGACAAAAGCTATCTTGTGGGCAACCAAGAATAAGAAAATCAGCAGGATATTTAGTTTTCCCACACAAGACTTCAACATCTCTAACAATTCCCATTGGTGAAATAGTATCTCTATTAGCAAGTTTAATAGTAACATTAATTTCTTCTAACTCAGCAGGTGCAATGTCATGCATAATTTCGTTGTATAAGTCAATAGGTATTGCACTAGCACTAGCTCCCATATCATATAAGCCATGATAACAATGATCTCCTATTTTAATAGAAATAACAGGCATGCCTACCACAGGCCTAGGTTTATCTGTATCACGGGGTTTAGCAATTCTAGCAGTTTCATTACAGAACTGAATAACATGCCCATCAATATTATCAGACAAGAGCTCTTTAACAATAGCAATATTAGGTTCAACTTTAACTTGCTCAGAAGGTGTATATGCTTTAATATTGCTTTTACGAACCATAGTTGAAGCTTTAGCATGATCCTTTATCCTAACAGGGAATGGTGGTTTCTCAACATAAGAAGTAGGAACAATAGGATCATTATAAGTGACAGTCTTTTCTTCAACTTTAATAGGTGCAGCTACTTTTACTTCCATGGGAGGATGATATTTAAACCACTTCTCCTTAGGGAGATCAACATAAGTAGCAAAAGATTCACAGAAAGAAGCTACTATCTCAGAATCAAGTCCATATTTAGTGCTAAACTTACGGAAAATATCGGTATCCATGAAAGATTTAACACAATCAAACTTAGGTGTCATACCTGACTCCTTACCATCGTCGAGGTCCCAATCTTCAGAGTTGCGTTTAAATCTATCCAATAAATCCCATTTGAATTCAATAGTCTTCATCATAAAAGAGCCAACACAAGAAGTATCAAGCATGGTGCGATTGTTATCAGAAAGCCGAGCATAAATTTTTTGAAGAATTGTTTCTCTTGGAAGCTCATGATTGGGGCATGAATATAACATTGATTTAAGCCTCCCCCAAGCTTGAGCGATGCTTTCTCCTTCGCGAGGCCAAATATATATATATAATTGTGATCACGATGAACCAGATGCATAGGGTAATACTTTTGATGAAATTCCAATTTCAATCTTCTATAGTTCCATGATCCCATATCATCACATAGCCTATACCATGTCAATGCGTCTCCCTTCAAAGATAAAGGGAAGACCTTCTTCTTAGCAACATCATCGGAAATACCGGCAAGCTTAAATAATCCACAAACTTCATCCACATATATTAGGTGTTCATCAGGATGCTTTGTTCCATTATACTCGAAGGATACTCGAAGGATACTCATAAGGAATTTCATTTTCAATAGGTTCAGTAGGTTGAGGAGCAACTCTTTGCTCTACTGGTCGGGGTGAAGATACCGCGAACAAGCCCCTCAGAGGATTACTTTCCATAGTAACAAGTGACAGTAAATTTCAGCACACTATATAATTTTTTCCTTACCAAATTCCACCTACCAAAGGCGCTTCACTCCCCGGCAACGGCGCCATAAAAGAGTCTTGATGACCCACAAGTATAGGGGATCTATCGTAGTCCTTTCGATAAGTAAGAGTGTCGAACCCAACGAGGAGCAGAAGGAAATGATAAACGGTTTTTAGCAAGGTATTCTCTGCAAGTACTAACATAAGTGGTAACAGATAGTTCTGTAATGAGATAATTTGTAACGAGCAATAAGTAACAAAAGTAAATAAAGTGCAGCAAGGTGGCCCAATCCTTTTTGTAGCAAAGGACAAGCCTGGACAAACTCTTATATAAGGAAAAGCGCTCCCGAGGACACATGGGAATATCGCCAAGCTAGTTTTCATCACGTTCATATGATTCGCGTTCGGTACTTTGATAATTTGATATGTGGGTGGACCGGTGCTTGGGTGCTGTTCTTACTTGAACAAGCATCCCACTTATGATTAACCTCTATTGCAAGCATCCGCAACTACAACAAAAGTATTAAGGTAAACCTAACCATAGCATGAAACATATGGATCCAAATCAGCCCCTTACGAAGCAACACATAAACTAGGGTTCAAGCTTCTATCACTCTAGCAACCCATCATCTACTTATTACTTCCCAATGCCTTCCTCTAGGCCCAAATAATGGTGAAGTGTTATTTAGTCGACGTTCACATAACACCACTAGAGGCTAGACAACATACATCTCATCAAAATATCAAACGAATACCAAATTCACATGACTACTAATAGCAAGACTTCTCCCTTGTCCTCAGGAACAAACGTAAATACTCACAAAGCATAAACATGTTCATAATCAGAGGGGTATTAATATGCATAAAGGATTTGAACATATGATCTTCCACCAATTAAACCAACTAGCATCAACTACAAGGAGTAATTAACACTACTAGCAACCTACACTACAAAAAAAGACACATCCATGACATTTTGGGCCAAACGAAAAAAAATTCTGTCATACATACGACACCTCTATGACGATAACTGTGACAAAACCCGGTATCATCATAGATATGGTGGGCTCCTACTTCTATGACAAAAACTCATGACAGAAAATGGGCTTTTCGTCCTGGGCGGGCCGGAGACGCAGCTGCATGACATTCTTTGGGCCGTCCATGACGAAAAAAACTGTGGTAGAAGCGAGGGGGAGGAAAATTTCGGGGAGTTACCGGTTTCGGTGGGAGGTCAGGGGCCGAGCGATGCGCGTTTCTCTCGTACACGTACGCGCATGTGTGCGAGGCGTTGGCTCTAACTGAACCCGAGCGAGGCGTTGGGCTCTAACTGAACCCGAGCGAATACACTGCAGGCTACGCGTTACTGAACCTGATCGAGCATTTCCTTGGCTACTTCTGCTAGCTGAAGCCGATCGATGGGATGAACAGTGAGCGTTGCGGGGGGGGGGTTGGATGAACAGTGAGCGGTGGCGTTGCCTCTGGATGAACAAGACCCCGTGGTGTGGTGGAGGGCTGGATGAACAGTAGACGGTGGAGGGGTGCCCGTGGAGGGGTGGATGAACAGGACCCCGTGGTGTGGAGGGCTGGATGAACAGTAGACGGTGGAGGGGTGCCCGTGGAGGGGTGGTTGAACAGGACCCCGTGGTGTGGAGGGCTGGATTGAACAGTAGACGGTGGAGGGGTGGTTGAACAGTAGCCGGTGGAGTAGCGCGCGGTGGAGGCTGGATGAACAGGAGCCCGTGGAGGCTGGAGGAGGTCGACGGTGGATGAACAGTAGCTCGTGGAGGCTGGAGGGGGTCGACGGTGGAGATGAACAGTATCCCGTGGAGTCCCGTTTTGCGGTACGCCACACCCCTCCCGATGAACAGGACCCCCGTTTCGACCGTAGCGCTCCAACACAAGTCTGTTTCCTCCGTTTTGCGGTACGCCACACCCCTCCCGATCAACAGGACCCCCGTTTCGACCGTAGGAGGTCCGTTTCCTCCGTTTTGCGGTACGCCACACCCCTCCCGATCAACAGGACCCCCGTTTCGACCGTAGGAGGTCCGTTTCCTCCGTTTTGCGGTACGCCACACCCCTCCCGATCAACAGGACCCCCGTTTCGACCGTAGGAGGTCCGTTTCCTCCGTTGTGCGGTACGCCAGGCCTCGTTTCCATCGCCTCTTCCGTCCAAGCCCTCCCGATGAACACGACCACGCATTCCGTTCCGACCCATGAACACACGGGACGCATGTTTCTCCGTTCCGACCCAGCCATGTACACGAGCCCTGGCCGTACGTATGCGCGAGTAGGCGTTCGAGACCCCGCCCGTATGTACACATACGTGGCCGTATTTTCTTTCTTGCACCCTGGCCGCTGTACGTACGTGTACATGCTACGTGCGCGCCTCTACTATGACACGTGCGCGCCTCTACTACGACACGGTGCGCGCCTCTACATCCACCAGTATATATGTACGTACACGTTCGCGACCAGAATGACAACGCTACGTACGCTTCGACCAGGTGGGTCCCGACTGTCAGGCACTTCCTTGCGTGCGAAGATGTAGCTGGTGGGTCCCAGCAGTCAGGGGGAACTTTTTTTTTCGCGAAATACGGTGGCCCTATCCGGTGGGTCCCCTGCTGTCAGGTGGAGGAATCATTATTTTGCACGTAATAAGGAGGCACTTCCTTGCTGCGCCGTGGACCCAGCTGTCAGCCTCTCCACGTACAGTCCACGTCCGATGGAAGTCGTTCCTTGACCACGTTGACCACGCCGCGCCGAGAGCACCAGCGGTGGACGACGGCGAGGCCTAGGAAGGGGACGCGGAGCCGGGAGAAGACGCGAGGATGGAAGCCCGCGCGGAGAGGAGTACGAGGGTTCACTGGTTCGGCTGCGGTGTGAGGCTGCCATCGCCGCAGGGCCTGGCCAGCGGTGGGAATAGTAGGGGGCGGTGAGGCCTCCGCGGCAGCACAAGCCGGCCACGGGAGGCAGGAGCATGCGGCACGACCGGCGCTGCTTTGGGCGGCTGGAGCAAGAAGACCAGAGGTTGAAGAAGCACTACGGCCGTTGGATGGACATCGTACGGTCACTGGAGCTAGAATCGTTCATATTGACTAAGTTGACAAAGCCCTTCGTCCCCGTCAACTTAGTAGGCCCACAAGTCAGCCTCCCACCAAGGTGGGTCCCAGCTAGCAGGGGGTATTCATTTTTTTTGTGCGTAATAAGGAGGCACTTCCCGGTGTGTGAATAAGGAGGCACTTCCGGTGGGTCCGAGCTGACAGCGGGGGGAACGTTTTTTTCGCGAAATACGGTGGCCCGTCCGGTGGGTCCCAGCAGTCAGGGGGAAACGATTTTTTTCGCAAAATACTGGTGGCCCGTCCGGTGGGTCCCTGCTGTCAGGTGGAGGAATAATTATTTTCCGTAATAAGGAGGCACTTCCTTGCTGCGGCCGTGGACCCAGCTGTCAGCCTCTCCACGTACAGTCCACGTCCGATGGAAGCCGTTCCTTGACCACGTTGACCACGCCGCGCCGAGAGCACCAGGGCGGTGGACGACGGCGAGGCCTAGGAAGGGGACGACACAGCGGAGACGTGGCAGTGGATGCCCACGCGTAAGAGGAGTACGAGGGTTCTGGTTCGCTGCGGTGTGAGGCTGCCACACGGGGACTCGTTGTAGAATAGCTGAGCACGGGTGCAGGTGTGTGTGTGCTGCCAGGCAACAACTCTCTCGGTGTCCCTCGGTCGAACTTTATAGAGTGCTCTAGATTATTGTTTAGAAACTCAAAGACACATTGAGTATGTCCTGCGCGAGCTCCTGCGGTCTCCCATCGACTGGAGATTGATGTGAGGCCTGCCGTCGCCGCAGAGTTAACATGGGCTGTGGGGTGAGTAGAGGGATGGCCTGGCCAGCGGTAGGAGTAGTAAGGATCGGTGGTAGATGGCCTCCGCCGCATTGGATTGCCAGTCATGGTTGTGCACTGGGAGGCAGTGACGTATCGTCATGAAAGCAAATATGTGGCCCTACAGATGGCGATACACAAAATAATATTAAAAGTTATTATTTATTTCCTTATATCATGATAAATGTTTATTATTCATGCTAGAATTGTATTATCCGGAAACATAATACTTGTGTGAATACATAGACAAACCAAACGTCACTAGTATGCCTCTACTTGACTAGCTCGTTAATCAAAGATGGTTATGTTTCCTAGCCATGGACAAAGAGTTGTTATTTGATTAACGGGATCACATCATTAGGTGAATGATCTGATTGACATGACCCATTCTATTAGCTTAGCACCCGATTGTTTAGTATGTTGCTATTGCTTTCTTCATGACTTATACATGTTCCTATGACTATGAGATTATGCAACTCCTGTTTGCCGGAGGAACACTTTGTGTGCTACCAAACGTCACAACGTAACTGGGTGATTATAAAGGTGCTCTACAGGTGTCTCCAAAGGTACATGTTGGGTTGGCGTATTTCGAGATTAGGATTTGTCACTCCGATTGTCGGAGAGGTATCTCTGGGCCCTCTCGGTAATGCACATCACATAAGCCTTGCAAGCATTGCAACTAATGAGTTAGTTGTGAGATGATGTATTACGGAACGAGTAAAGAGACTTGCCGGTAACGAGATTGAACTAGGTATTGAGATACCGACGATCGAATCTCGGGCAAGTAACATACCGATGACAAAGGGAACAACGTATGTTGTTATGCGGTCTGCCCGATAAAAGATCGTAGAATATGTAGGAGCCAATATGAGCATCCAGGTTCCGCTATTGGTTATTGACCGGAGACGTGTCTCGGTCATGTCTACATTGTTCTCGAACCCGTAGGGTCCGCACGCTTAAGGTTTCGATGACAGTTATATTATGAGTTTATGCCTTTTGATGTACCGAAGTTTGTTCGGAGTCCCAGATGTGATCACGGACATGACGAGGAGTCTTGAAATGGTCGAGACATAAAGATTGATATATTGGAAGCCTATATTTGGATATCGGAAGTGTTCCGGGTGAAATCGGGATTTTACCGGAGTACCGGGAGGTTACCGGAACCCCCCGGGAGGTATATGGGCCTTAGTGGGCTTTAGTGGAAGAGACGAGAGGCGGCCAAGGCTGGGCCGCGCGCCCCTCCCCCCCTAGTCCGAATAGGACAAGGAGAGGGGGGCGGCGCCCCCCTTCCTTCTCTCTCTCCTCTTTCCCCCTCCCGAATCCTATTCCAACTAGGAAAGGGGGGGGGGAATCCTACTCCCGGTGGGAGTAGGACTCCTCCTGGCACGCCCTCCTCCTGGCCGGCCGCACCCCCCCTTGATCCTTTATATACGGGGGCAGGGGGCACCCCTAGACACAAGTTGATCCACGTGATCATATTCTTAGCCGTGTGCGGTGCCCCCTTCCACCATAGTCCTCGATAATATTGTAGCGGTGCTTAGGCGAAGCCCTGCGACGGTAGTACATCAAGATCGTCACCACGCCGTCGTGCTGACGGAACTCTTCCCCGACACTTTGCTGGATCGGAGTCCGGGGATCGTCATCGAGCTGAACGTGTGCTAGAACTCGGAGGTGCCGTAGTTTCGGTGCTTGATCGGTCGGGCCGTGAAGACGTACGACTACATCAACCGCGTTGTGCTAACGCTTCCGCTGTCGGTCACAAGGGTATGTAGATCACACTCTCCCCTCTCATTTCTATGCATCACCATGATCTTGCATGTGCGTAGGAAAATTTTGAAATTACTACGTTCCCCAACAGTGGCATCCGAGCCTATGTTTTATGTGTTGATGTTATATGCACGAGAAGAACACAAGTGAGTTGTGGGCGATATAAGTCATACTGCTTACCAGCATGTCATACTTTGGTTCGGCGGTATTGTTGGACGAAGCGGCTCGGACCGACATTACGCGTACGCTTACGCGAGACCGGTTCTCCTGACGTGCTTTGCACAAAGGTGGCTAGCGGGTGACAGTTTCTCCAACTTTAGTTGAACCGAGTGTGGCTACGCCCGGTCCTTGCGAAGGTTAAAACAACACCAACTTGACAAACTATCGTTGTGGTTTTGATGCATAGGTAAGATTGGTTCTTGCTTAAGCCAGTAGTAGCCACGTAAAACTTGCAACAACAAAGTAGAGGACGTCTAACTTGTTTTTGCAAGGCATGTTGTGATGTGATATGGTCAAGACATGATGCTAAATTTTATTGTATGAGATGATCATGTTTTGTAACCGAGTTATCGGCAACTGGAAGGAGCCATATGGTTGTCGCTTTATTGTATGCAATGCAATCGCGCTGTAATGCTTTACTTTATCACTAAGCGGTAGCGATAGTCGTGGAAGCATAAGATTGGCGAGACGACAACGATGCTACGATGGAGATCAAGGTGTCGCGCCGGTGACGATGGTGATCATGACGGTGCTTCGAAGATGGAGATCACAAGCACAAGATGATGGTGGCCATATCATATCACTTATATTGATTGCATGTGATGTTTATCTTTTATGCATCTTATCTTGCTTTGATTGACGGTAGCATTATAAGATGATCTCTCACTAAATTTCAAGATAAAAGT
>NW_024114319.1:0-12336 GCF_003073215.2 Triticum urartu | reverse complement strand
TCACAACGTAACTGGGTGACTATAAAGGTGCACTATAGGTATCTCCGAAAGTGTCTGTTGGGTTGGCACGAATCGAGACTGGGATTTGTCACTCCGTGTGACGGAGAGGTATCTCTGGGCCCACTCGGTAGGACATCATCATAATGTGCACAATGTGATCAAGGAGTTGATCACGGGATGATGTGTTACGGAACGAGTAAAGAGACTTGCCGGTAACGAGATTGAACAAGGTATCGGTATACCGACGATCGAATCTCGGGCAAGTACAATACCGCTAGACAAAGGGAATTGTATACGGGATTGATTAAGTCCTTGACATCGTGGTTCATCCGATGAGATCATCGTGGAACATGTGGGAACCAACATGGGTATCCAGATCCCGCTGTTGGTTATTGACCGGAGAACATCATACGGTCACCGGAATAATTCGGGAGGTTCCCGGCATTGTACCGGGACCACCGAAGGGGTTCCGGGGGTCCACCGGAGGGTCCACCTGCCCGGAGGGCCCTATGGGCTGTATGTGGAGAAGGGACCAGCCCCTTAGTGGGCTGGGCGCCTCCCCCCTAGGGCCCATGCGCCTAGGGTTTTGGGGGAACCCTAAAGGGGGGCGCCCCCTTGCCTTGGGGGGCAAGGCAACCCCCCTTGGCCGCCACCCCCTCCTCAGATGGGATCTGAGGGGGCCGGCCCCCCTCTCCCTTGCCCCTATATATATGTGGGGGGTGGGAGGGCAGCCATAGCTTGGCCTTTGGTGCAGCCCTCTCCCCTCTCCCAAGTACTTCTCCTCTCCCATGGTGCTTGGCGAAGCCCTGCAGGATAGCCACGCTCCTCCATCACCACCACGCCGTTGTGCTGCTGCTGGATGGAGACTTCCTCAACCTCTCCCTCTCTCCTTGCTGGATCCAGGCGTGGGAGACATCGTCGGGCTGTACGTGTGTTGAACGCGGAGGTGCCGTCCGTTCGGCACTAGGATCTCCGGTGATTTGGATCACGACGAGTACGACTCCATCAACCCCATTCTCTTGAACACTTCCGCTTAGCGATCTACAAGGGTATGTAGATGCACTGTCCTTCCCCTCGTTGCTAGATTACTCCATAGATTGATCTTGGTGATGCGTAGAAAATTTTGAATTTCTGCTACGTTCCCCAACAGGACGTCCCCCTTCCGGACCCTGTTCGGCGAGGTCTGCCCGAGTTCAACAATGCTCCTCTGAAGAAGCGCCGAAGTTGGCGCCCACGGAGCCCCCAGGCGGAAGACAAGGGAGAATTCCTCTATCTGATGAACCGGATCAACGCACTAGCTCGATCCGGATTGACAATAATCGAAGTTATGTCGATTTGCATAATGTGGGGAGTGCAGCCACTCCAATATCGTGGGCACCCCTTGTGGTGTTATAACGGTGCGGATGACGCCACCCGCTGCGGGCGTGAGGGTCCGGACAATGCTGCCGCTCTAGCGACGATTCTGTCCGAACTGTTCAAGGGCGAAGAAGAGGAGTTCACCCGCATCAAGCCACGAGATGGATTCTCTATGTACAATCCTCCAAGCTGGGTAAGTTATATTTCCCTGTTCCCATTTTCCCACATTCTTAGTCGTAAGTATTCACCTTGCCACCTTGCGGCAGGAACTGCGAAAAGCCATAAAGGAGGTCAGCAGCCCTTCTTCACAACCAGAGGACCTAGAACGGGCCATCGACTCCGGACTCGAAGAAGATCCGGTTATCTCTGTGGAACTGATAGACCGGCAGTTCTATCAGTTAAGCTGCGACGATGCCCCGGTGGCCATTACGGCTGTCGGTGTCAAAACCGGCGGATCTCGGGTAGGGGGTCCCGAACTGTGCGTCTAGGAGGATGGTAACAAGAGACAAGGGACACAATGTTTTACCCAGGTTCGGGCCCTCTTGATGGAGGTAAAACCCTACGTCCTACTCGATTAATATTGATGATATAGGTAGTACAAGAGTAGATCTACCACGAGATCAAGGAGGCTAAACCCTAGAAGCTAGCCTATGGTATGATTGTTGTATGATGAAGTTGTCCTACGGACTAAAACCCTCCGGTTTATATAGACACCGGAGAGGGTTAGGGTTAGACAAAGTCGGTTACAATGGTAGGAGATGTTGAATATTTAATTGGTGGAAGATCATATGTTCAGATCCTATATGCATATTATTACCCCTCTGATTATGAACATGAATATGCTTTGTGAGTAATTACGTTCGTTCCTGAGGACAAGGGAGAAGTCTTGCTATGAGTAGTCATGTGAATTTGGTATTCGTTTGATATTTTGATAAGATGTATGTTGTCTAGCCTCTAGTGGGGTTCTGTGAACATCGACTACATAACACTTCACCATTATTTGGGCCTAGAGGAAGGCACTGGGAAGTAATAAGTAGATGATGGGTTGCTAGAGTGACAGAAGCTTAAACCCTAGTTTATGTGTTGCTTCGTAAGGGGCTGATTTGGATCCATATGTTTCATGCTATGGTTAGTGTTGGTGTCAAAACTGGCGGATCTCGGGTAGGGGGTCCCGAACTGTGCGTCTAGGCCGGATGGTAACAGGAGGTAGGGGACACAATGTTTTACCCAGGTTTGGGCCCTCTTGACGGAGGTAAAACCCTACGTCCTGCTTGATTAATATTGATGATATGGGTAGTACAAGAGTAGATCTACCACGAGATCAGAGGCTAAACCCTAGAAGCTAGCCTATGGTATGATTGTATGTTGTCCTACGGACTAAAACCCTTCGCTTTATATAGACACCGGAGAGGGCTAGGGTTACAGAAGGTTGGTTACAAAGGAGGAGATATACATATCCATATTGCCTAGCTTGCCTTCTATGCCAAGTAGAGTCACGTCCGGAAA
Source organism: Triticum urartu (assembly GCF_003073215.2). Taxonomy (NCBI): domain Eukaryota; kingdom Viridiplantae; phylum Streptophyta; class Magnoliopsida; order Poales; family Poaceae; genus Triticum; species Triticum urartu. The sequence continues at coordinate 9,474 of NW_024114319.1, read as the reverse complement.
CGAGATGAAGTCTTTAATCTTGTATCTTCATAGTCCAACAGTCCGGCCAAAGGATATAGTCCGGCTGTCCGGAGACCCCCTAATCCAGGACTCCCTCAGTAGCCCCCGAACCAGGCTTCAATGACGATGAGTCCGGCGCGCAGTGTTGTCTTCGGCATTGCAGGGAGGGTTTTTCTCCAACTTTCAAGTGTTCGTAAGCACTGTACGGCTCCATAAATGTTGAACCTCTTGGCTTTTGTGCCTACAAAGGGCTATCTCCCACGCATCGAATGAATACGAGGCGCCAGGGCATTTTTACATTCGCCCCCCTAGCCAGATAAATAATTTGTCTATTAAAGGGATGGGGATTCTTATATCCAATCCATATCATCCTCCCCCAGCGAGAATTCATCAGAGCGTGCTTCGGAAAGATCCATTCCAGCATGGCCGACCTCCGCAGCTCCTCCGACCCCGTAGCCCTAAGCCCGGTGATTGAGAGAGGTGTTCAGTCCCGCACAGTCGATTAGTCGAGCTGCAGACTAAGGGATTTCTCCCTCCGGCGTACATGGTGCCCGTTCGAGCCGGGCTCGCCACCTACAATGGCGGGGAGCAAGCGGAGAACTTTCCCTGTCCCTCCATGGGGGAACGGGTTTGCCTTGTTCCTTACTTACTAAGGGGACTCAGATTTCCAATTCATCCATTCCTCCGCGGGCTCCTGGAGTTCTACGGCCTCCAACTACACAATCTCACCCCTGCCTCCATCCTACACATCGCCGGCTATGTTGCTCTTTGCGAGTTGTTCCTGGGCTGCGAGGCTCACTTCGAGCTGTGGAAAAGGCTATTTTGCCTTGTCCCTCGCACATAGAGGGAATCACTTTATCAAGTGGGCGGAGCCGAAGTATGGCGCATTGCCGATACCGGATATTTGTCCGGTACCCCGAAGAAGCCGTCCGAAGGCTGGCCTTCAGAATGGTTTTATATGGAGGACGTCCCCCTTCCGGACCCTGTTCGGCGAGGTCTGCCCGAGTTCAACAATGCTCCTCTGAAGAAGCGCCGAAGTTGGCGCCCATGGAGCCCCCAGGCGAAAGACAAGGGAGAATTCCTCTATCTGATGAACCGGATCAAAGCACTAGCTCGATCCGGATTGACAATAATCGAAGTTATGTTGATTTGCATAATGCGGGGAGTGCAGCCACTCCAATATCGTGGGCACCCCTTGTGGTGTTATAACGGTGCGGATGACGCCACCCGCTGCGGGCGTAAGGGTCCGGACAATGCTGCCGCTCTAGCGAAGATTCTGTCCAAACTGTTCAAGGGCGAGGAAGAGGAGTTCACCCGCATCAAGCCACGGGATGGATTCTCTATGTACAATCCTCCAAGCTGGGTAAGTTATATTTCCCTGTTCCCATTTTCCCACATTCTTAGTCGTAAGTATTCACCTTGCCACCTTGCGGCAGGAACTGCGAAAAGCCATAAAGGAGGTCAGCAACCCTTCTTCACAACCAGAGGACCTAGACCGGGCCATCGACTCCAGACTCGAAGAAGATCCGGTTATCTCCGTGGAACTGATAGACCAGCAGTTCTATCAGTTAAGCTGCGACGATGCCCCGGTGGCCATTACGGCTGTCGGTGTCAAATCCGGCGGATCTCGGGTAGGGGGTCCCGAACTGTGCGTCTAGGAGGATGGTAACAAGAGACAAGGGACACAATGTTTTACCCAGGTTCGGGCCCTCTTGATGGAGGTAAAACCCTACGTCCTGCTCGATTAATATTGATGATATAGGTAGTACAAGAGTAGATCTACCACGAGATCAAGGATGCTAAACCCTAGAAGCTAGCCTATGGTATGATTGTTGTATGATGAAGTTGTCCTACGGACTAAAACCCTCCGGTTTATATAGACACCGGAGAGGGTTAGGGTTACACAAAGTTGGTTAGAATGGTAGGAGATGTTGAATATCCGCATCGCCAAGCTTGCCTTCCACGCCAAGGAAAGTCCCATCCGGACACGGGACGAAGTCTTCAATCTTGTATCTTCATAGTCCTGGAGTCCGGCTGAAGTTATAGTTCGGCTACCCGAACACCCCCTAATCCAGGACTCCCTCAGTAGCCCCCGAACCAGGCTTCAATGACGACGAGTCCGGCGCGCAGATTGTCTTCGGCATTGCAAGGCGGGTTCTTCTCCAAATTCCGTGTACCTGCTGAATAATGTCCGATTTTCGTAATGTAGCGCACCTTGGCTTCCACGCCCAATAATGGCCATCTTCCACGTATCAAACGAATGTGAAAAGTCGGGGTATTTTTACATTCACACCCCTAGCTGCACAAACGAGCCGCCTATTTAATGGGATGGGGATTCAGATCCAAACCACACCTTCTCCTCTCCGCGACTTATCATCAGAGCGCCTCCAGCAAAGGTCCATTCCAACATGGCCAGCCGTCGCAGCTCCCCCTCTCGCCCTTCCAGTCCTAAACCTGGAGACTGGGAGAGGTGCTCCATCCCGCACAACGAGCTAGTGTCGCTTCAGGCCAAGGGATTTCTCCCTCAGGCCTATATGGTCCTAGTTCGAGCCGGACTCGCCACCTATAATGGCGGAGAGCAAGCAGAGAGTACCCCCAATCCCTCCAAAGGAGAGCGGGTGTGCCTCGTCCCTTATCTCATAAGAGGACTTGGATTTCCAATTAATCCATTTCTCCACGGGCTTCTGGAGTTCTACGGCCTCCAGGTGCACAATCTCACGCCCGGCTCTATATTGCATATTGCGGGCTTCGTCGCCCTTTGCGAGCTATTCCTGGGTGTTGAGGCTCATTTCGCGCTGTGGAAGAGGTTATTCTGCCTGGTGCCCTGCTCTCAAGAGGGGTCTATATATCAAGTGGGCGGAGCCGAAGTGTGGCGTATCGCCAGGACCGGATATCTATCCGAAACCCCAAAGAAGGCGTCCGAGGACTGGCCTTCGGAATGGTTTTATATAGAGGACGTCCCGCTGTTGGATCCTGTTCGGATCGGCCTCCCTGAGTTCGACAGTGCTCCCTGAAAGAAGCGTCTGAGCTGGCATCCATGGAGCCCTCAGAGGGAAAGTGACAGGGACATCATATACCTGATGGGCCGAATAAGATTGTTAGCCCATTCCGGACTGACCATGATCGGGGTTATGCCGAATGCATTATGCGGGGGGGTGTAGCCACTTCATTATAGAAGCCACCCCCTGTGGGACTTCAACGGGGAGGATGACACCACCCTCTACGGCCGTAAGGGGCCGGATTCGGCTACCGCTCTACTAAAGATCTTGTCCACTTTGTATAAGGGAGAAGAGGAGGAATTTCTCCGCGTCAACCCACATCGTGGATTCTCTATGCACAATCCACCAAGCTGGGTAAGCGGCCGCATTTACTTGCCCATCCATTTTGTATTCCCATTGTTAAATATTTAGTCTAACGACTTCAACACAGGAATTGCACCGGGCTGTTAAGGAAATAAACAGCCCTCCTCCACAACCCGAGGACCTAGGAAGGTCCCTCGACCCGGCCTCTCAAGAGGATCCGGACATATCTGTGGAGCTGATTGATGGAGTGTTCCATCAGTTGAGCAAGGACAACGCCTTGGTGGCCATTACGGCTGATTACCCAGGGCTAATCCCTGCCTCCCAGGTAACTCAGATCGAAGTCCCAGTACCCCGAATAGATGTCCGCCCTCTCGTGTTTGCAGTTTTCTGATTACAACCGAGCTTTGCAGGGTAGGTTTTTGAGACGGGAGGCCGAACCTGCGGCGGCAAGCCAACGAGGGGCCGCAGGGCCCCGTGGGCAGAAAAGAGGTGCGGTCCGGACCGAGGCGTCAGCGCAAAGGTATGGCGTGCCCCCTTATCCCAGGTGTTACACCTGCGAGGCATATTAACACTTGTGCTCTTTTCAGGACAAAGAGACCTTGCCGGACTATACCCGGAGAGGCTGCCAACCGCGCCTCCACCAGCCAGGTTCCAAAGCCTGGTCCGGAGGCGGAGGCGAACACAAGGCGCGCACCGGACGCTCCTCTGATGGAGGATGTGGACAGGTTGTCTGCCACCAACTCTAAGGTGGAGAGTGCCATGAACCACAGGCGTCGCCGGACAAATCTTCGCGATGCTTGTTTCTCCCAAGAGGCATTAGATGCCTTTAATTCGGGAGATGCGTACCTCCGTGCCGCTCAAAATGGTCTAGCCAGAGCCACGAAGCAATATGTAAAAGACATATGGGTAAGAAAATTTTGGTAATTATATATATATACCAGTAGCCCCCGAGACTTGAAACAGTTAGAGTAACTGATTTAAGGATCATTTGTTATGCAGGTTCTTACAGAGAAGAATACTGTGCTGTCCCAGGAGCTGGAAGAGTGCAAAGCCCAACTGGAGGCCGCACTAGCCGCGGTAGGGGAGCCCAAAGAGACCCCCTCTGGTAAGATACACTTTGAAAGATTAGTATCTTGCGAAGCGCGGCGTGGGTGTAAATCTGACAAATCATATTGCAGATGGCGCCGGACTGGATCCGGAGAGGCAACAACTCTTACGCCGGCTAAAGGCCGGTGAGAGTATGCTGACAAGGGTGAGGCGGGAGAAGAATGATCTTCAGGATGCCAACACCAAGCTGGACGTTGAACTTAAAGATGTTCGTGGCCAGCTGTCGGACTCCACTAAGGAGAATCAGCGGCTTCGACGCGGCATATTTAGTAAGTGCTTAAGCGAATCTTTGAAAGAAAAGGGTTCGACGAGGAAGTCGACTAACAGAGTAATGTCTGTAGGTATGCTAACGGGTCATCCTGCAGAGGAGATGCCCGGTTCTACGGGTGACCTTCTTCCCGAGCTCTTTCAACTGCACGAGCGAGTTCGGCCGGCGATGCGAGGCGTTGCCCAAGCCTTATGGCCTTCCCACTCCATGCCCAAGGGCCTTGGAGAGCTTTCGGAGAAGCTTAAGGGAGCTCGGCGGTGCTTCCGGTTGTGGAAGATATCGGCCTGCCGACAAGGCGCTAGGGAGGCCTGGGCCATGGTGAAGACGCGGTACACGAAGTCTGACCCAAACCACATGGCCGAGGTCGGACCTGTGGGGCCTGACGGGAAGGAGATCCTTGTAAGCTTAGTGTACGGCCAAGTAGAATTGGCCGCAAAGTATTCCCAGCAAGACTGTAAGTTAGACAGCCTGTTAGATGGTATTGAAGAGGAATACAATCAGTCAGAGTGACTATGTAATTTTTAATTGACATGTGTAATGCCTTCTAGCCGGATTGTAGATCTTTTGTCGTTGCCGACCTTTTTGCTTCATCCTCAGGACCTGACGGTCCGGAGTGTGTCTGAATACCCTACCGGTTATGTAAGAACCGGGGTATGCATGGAGACCAGCCGTGGGGGTCATTAGTGCTTTATCAGACAAGTGCCCAACTAGTTATGTTATATTACATGGTTAGTAAGAAACATCTTCCAGAGAGAATAGTTCTGTTAGGGGTTCCTTTCTCTGGGAGGCATGCCCTAAAGTGCATGTTCGGACTGCAAACGCAGGAAAATTGTCTGGGGGCATATATATAAATAAGTAAAAAAGTTCATCTTTTAGTTCACCGACCGAATATTCCCTTAAGAACGCTAGCTTTCGGCTTCACCCAGTCTGAGGTACACATCCGGCTGATCCGGCAGTAACAATCGCAGAGGTGCTCCCTTTACCACCTAGCCGAACAATCGGGAACGTAGGGGTAAGCACAGGAGCCAGGCAACCCAGCTTGGCCAAAACTTAAGTCATATCGATGCATATAATGGTGAAGAAAAGGTACATGTGGAAGTTTGACACATGTGGTGGGCGTGAAGCCCGAGTAAATAAGCTTCTGTTAAAGAAGCCCCCAGGTGTAATGAGCGCAAGTAGCACATCACTTGAGGAGCCTTTAAGGGATATAAAAGAAAAGAGGGGAAGGAGAGAAATGTAAGACAGAAAATGTAAAAAATGGACAGAGGAAGGAGACAAACACATAGTCCGGCGCTAGGCATAGAATCTTCGGAGACGGGCTACGTTCCATGGGTTCGGCTTGAGTCGGTTATCCGACGCATCTCACAGGCGGTATGCTCCACCAGTCAGGACTTGGTCGATTATGAAGGGACCTTCCCACTTGGGCTTCAGCTTGTCCTTTTTCTTGTCCGGCAGGCGTAGAACTAATTCGCCAACGTTGTAGTTTTTGGCCCGCACTTCTCTTCTTTGATATCTTTGAGCCTGCTGTTGATAGAATGCGGAACGGGCTTTTGCCACGTCGTGCTCCTCCTCTAAGGCGTCCAAACTGTCCTGCCGATCGAGCTCGGCTTCCCTTTCTTCGTACATGCGCACTCGAGGTGAGTCATGAATTATGTCGCAGGGCAAGACTGCCTCTGCACCGTACACCATAAAAAATGGTGTGTATCCGGTGGTGCGATTCGGCGTGGTCCGCAGCCCCCAGAGTACAGAGTCGAGCTCCTCTACCCAGTGCGTGTTAGATTCCTTGAGGGACCACACTAATCTGGGTTTGATGCCGCTCATGATGAGACCATTTGCACATTCGACCTGACCGTTAGTTTGTGGGTGATAGACGGAAGCGTAATCGACCTTGATGCCCATGTTTTTGCACCAGAGTTTTACCTCATCGGCCGTAAAGTTCGTGCCGTTATTGGTGATGATGCTGTGGGGGACGTCATAACGGTGTACGACCCCGGATATAAAGTCTATCACAGGTCCGGATCGGCCGTCTTAACATGCTTGGATTCTATCAATTTGGTGAACTTATCCAACATGACTAGTAAGTATTTTCTCTTGTGGGTTCCGCCTTTAAGGGGTCCCACCATGTCAAGCCCCCGGACCGCGAAAGGCCAAGTAATGGGGATAGTTTGGAGGGCGGTGGGTGCAATATGGCTTTGGTTTGCAAAAGGCTGGCAACCGACGCATTTTTGGACCAAGTCCTGAGTGTCCGCCTGGGCCGTTGGCCAATAAAAGCCTGTACGGAAAGCCTTGCTTACAAGGGACCGGGCTGCGGCGTGATGGCCACCGAGTCCGGCATGAATTTCAGCCAGCAGGTTCCGCCCTTCCTCTTCGGAGATGCACCTTTGAAGGACTCCGGTAGTGCTTTTCTTATAAAGTTCTCCCTCATGGACTTTATAGGCTCTAGATCGCCGCACTATACAGCCTGCCTCATTTTGGTCCTCTAGGAGTTCCTGCCTAGTAAGGTAGGCTAGGAATGGTTCTAACCATGGGGCGATAACGGCCATTAGTACGTGGGCTGAGGTTGTGATTTCATTGGCAGAGCCTCCGATTATGTCAGATTGTTCGGCGTCGGACAGTGCGGTTGGGTCCGGGCTAATATTGCCATGTTCCCCTTCCCATACTACGGATGGCTTGAACAACCTTTCCAGGAAGATGTTGGGGGGGGGGATGGCATCGCGTTTTGCGCTGATGCGTGCCAGGACGTCTGCCGCCTAATTGTTTTCTCGGGCTATATGGTGAAATTCGAGCCCCTCAAACCGAGCTGACATTTTGAGGACGGCGTTGCGGTAAGCTGCCATTTTTGGATCCTTGGCGTCGAAGTCTCCATTTATTTGGGATATCGCGAGGTTCGAATCCCCGCGCACCTCTAGGCATTGAATGCCCATGGATACTGCCATCCGAAGACCATGTAAAAGGGCGTCATATTCGGCTGCATTGTTGGAGTCCGTGTACATAATCTGGAGTACATATTGAACTATGTCTCCTGTGGGGGACGTCAAAACGACGCCGGCCCCTAGTCCGGCCAACATTTTGGAACCGTCGAAGTGCATGATCCAGTTTGAATATGTGCCGTACTCTTTAGGGAGTTCGACCTCCGTCCATTCTGCGACGAAGTCGGCCAAAACTTGCGCCTTGATAGCTCGCCATGGCCTATAAGTTATGTCGAACGGGAGGAGCTCGATGACCCATTTTGCAATCCGGCCCGTTGCGTCACGGTTGTTTATAATATCGTTGAGTGGTACTTCCGATGCTACTGTGATTGAACACTCTTGAAAGTAGTGTCGTAGCTTCCGGGATGCCATGAATACCACATATGCAATCTTTTGATAATGTGGGTACCGTGATTTGCATGGGGTGAGGATAGTGGACACATAGTAAACCGGCTTTTGAAGGGGGAATTTGTGTCCATCCGTTTCCCGCTCGACGATGAGTACTGCGCTGACAACTTGATGTGTTGCTGCGATGTACAATAGCATTGGTTCGCCGATGTTTGGCGCGGCCAGGACAGGGTTTGTTACCAATATGGCTTTTATTTCCTCGAGTCCGGCCGTGGCGGCATCCGTCCACTCGAAGTGTTTGGTGCGCCGAAGGAGGCGATAGAGGGGTAGCGCCTTTTCTCCCAAACGGGAGATAAAGCGGCTTAGAGCCGCCACGCATCCGGTTAATTTTTGTATTTGTTTGAGGTCCTTTGGGATTTCCAATTGTGACAAAGCTCGGATCTTGGCTGCATTTGCTTCGATTCCTCTACCGGATACAATGAAGCCCAAGAGCTTTCCGGCTGGAACGCCGAAAACGCATTTTTCCGGATTTAGCTTGATGTCATATGCTCGGAGGTTGTTAAATGTAAGCCTCAAGTCGTCTACTAGAGATTCGACATGTCTTGTTTTTACGACCACATCATCCACGTATGCCTCTACTGTTTTGCTTATCTGGTTTGCCAGACATGTCTGAATCATGCGCTGATATGTTGCGCCGGTGTTTTTGAGCCCGAAAGGCATTGTGTTGAAGCAGAATGGGTTGTATGGGGTGATGAATGCCATTGCGGCTTGGTATGACTCGGCCATCTTGATTGGATGGTAACCGGAGTATGCGTCGAGGAAGCACAACGAATCGTGTCCTGCAGTGGCGTCGATAATTTGATCGATGCGGGGGAGGGGGAAGGGATCCTTTGGGCAAGCCTTGTTAAGGTCTTTGAAGTCAACGCACAGGCGCCAGGATTTGTCCTTCTTTGGTACCATCACCAAGTTTGCTAGCCAGTCCGGATGTTTTATATCTCTGATGAATCCGACCTCCAATAGTTTGGCTAGCTCCTCTCCCATTGCCTGTCTCTTGGGCTCAGAGAAACGCCGAAGGGCTTGTTTGATAGGTTTGAATCCTTTTAGGATATTTAAGCTGTGTTCGGCCAGCCTGCGTGGGATTCCTGGCATGTCTGAAGGGTGCCAGGCAAAAATGTCCCAGTTCTCCCGTAGGAATTCTCGCAGTTCGGCGTCTACATCGGGGTTTAATCGTGCCCCGATGGAAGCTGTTTTATTGGGGTCCCTTGGATGGACCTGGAATTTGACTATTTCATCCGCTGGTTTAAAGGAGATGGACTTGGATCTTTTGTCGAGTATTACATCGTCCCTGTTTACCGTGGAGCACAGCGTAGTCAGTTCCTCAGCCGCTAGGGCTTCGGACAGTGCCTTAAGGGCCAATGCGGCTGTCTTGTTTTCGGCGCGGAGTGCTATGTCCGGATCACTAGCGAGAGTGATGATTCTG